>NW_016107370.1:1183364-1213556 GCF_001604975.1 Cebus imitator | reverse complement strand
CCTCTTCCTCTGTAACAGCAGGTGCTGGGCTGTGCCGAGAGGCTTGCAGAGCCAGTACGTGAACGGTGGAGGTTCCTACTCATCTCCATTCACTCTAAGCAATTTATCAACATTCCTCATACAACTTTCGTACCTCCCAAATCAGAGTCTCATCAGAAATGCCCTGCCTAGCGCTCTTTACCCACCCATTCAGCATCTGTGATCTCTGCTACGCCTCTTGGATGTCCTGGGCCTTGGCATACTGTGCCCCAGACCCACGTCCACTTTCAATTCAAATGAGAGTTGCTGGGTAATCTTTCCTGCCTTCTACACACAATCCCCTACTCACAATCCCCAATACACACACGGGGATCCGAATCCAGCACGCCACCACCCATCTTATACGTAAAATGGGAGACAGAGCAAGACGTTCAGCTGGTACATCTACGCTTCTATCTCCTATGTTGCCAACCCCTCCAGCTAGAGCCCAAATAAAAGGATCTCCCCCTGAAGGGAGGATGCTGGTGGCAAGCCACAGGGCCTGCCCTGACTTCTGCCCCATGCCATCCCCTCTTTACTCACATTTGTAACTTAGTTCTTCCAGGGCTTATTTACCTGGCTTGGAGCTGACACAAAGCTACAAAGGACACCTAATATGTGAAATAACAGAGTCATGAGTTCCACAGATGACACTTAATGGGTGAATGTGACATCCCTTGCAAAAGCAAGAGTCAGGGACAGCAGGGAAGCAACACAGCTCCCAAAGCATGCAGTGGCTTGAGTCTTCTAAAAGCATGAAATGAGTCCCCAGTGGTATCTGGTTGCCAAAGGAGTTTCTACCGTCTCAGGCAATGTGAATAACGCTATTACATGTGCATTTACATTAAGACAAACTCTCATGCCACAGTGCATTGGCAGATCACAGCACAGCAGTTAAGAAAGCAGGTCTAGAGGACTCCCACCCAGATAAAAGCACTGGCTCCTCCTTTTACTACTGCTAGAACATGGGCAAGTTAAGTTTTGAAGAATCAAATGCCTCATCAGTAAGACGGGGATAAGGCAAATACTTACGCTCCAGGCTGGAGTGAAAATGAAATGAGTAAGTCCATGCAAAGCCCTGAGCAATGATGCCAGGCACAGAGGAAGCACAGTGAAGGGAGCAGGTGCTGGCGATTCACCATTCTGCCAGCTGCCACTATGCACTGGGTACCAGAACATACCAGCCCCCATCAGGAAATGTGCACCTCTCATCTCATCCTATTTCATCTTCATTTTATTAATGAGGAACTGAGAGTCCAAGAAGGTTCAATCATTTGCCCAAGGACAAAGAAGTGCATATCAACTCAGGATATGAGGGACTCCAAAGCCCAAGCTCTGTGTCCCCAATACACTAAAGGGCTCTAGAAACTTCCCCCACTGTGCCAAATTCTGGTCACCACACTTTAGGAAAGGTACAGACCAACTGGAACCTAGCCAGTGAAGAGCAAGTACGTGGCAGGTGGCAGCAGGAGGTTTCAGAAAGGCTGTCGTGGGGACGCAGGTCAACCTGGCTCCTCTCTGCTTGCATGGTGGAAGGAAGGCCAGTGTGTGTAAATCGGACAAGAAGGCAGATTTCACCTCAAATTAAGTAAGGACACTTTCATCTCTGTTGCTATGCCAAGGCTGGAGTGCACTGCTTCAGGAGGTGGTGAGTTCCCCATCAGCAGATATACTCAAACATCAGCTAGAAGGTACTTCCTGGACAACGGACCTGCTTGGTTGTTGGACTCAAAGACCTTTAGATTCTCATCCAAGCTAAGTCTACTATTTGAAGGTTGCTTTTGAAACAGCATGCCTCAATGGAAAAATTTCTACAGAAGGAACAAGTGACAAAGTCTGAAATCTCAAATGCAATAAAATCACGGGTGTGGCCAGGCACACTGGCTCACACCTAATTCCAGCACTTTGGGAGGCCAAGGTGAGTGCATCAACTGAGGTCAGGAGTTCAAGACCAGTCTGGCAACATAGCAAATCCCCATCTCTACTACAAATACAAAAATCAGCCAGGTATGGTGGCACACACCTGCAGTCCCAGCTGTTTAGGAGGCAAATTGCTTGAATCAGGAGGTGAAGGGTGCAGTGAGCCCAGATTGCACCACTGCACTCCAGCCTGGGCAACAGAGTGAGACTCTGTCTCAAAAAACAAACAAATCATGGGTGTTATCTGGATAATATCACTGCAATGTGAAAGGGTAATGCATCGGAGAAAACAGAAGGAACCAAGAAGAGCCCCAGAGCCCTCATACCAAAGAAAACAAGGAGGGCCGAGCAGCTGCACTCAGCAGATCTCATGGCCCAGTGACAAAAACTTTACAGGTCCCCCCAAAGGCCCCTGTTAATTTACACTTTTAGTAAAACCTCCTATTGGGCCCCTAAACCATCACATATAGTTTTAACAAATCCACCCCCAAAGCAGAAAGCAATGACCGTGACACCAAAAGAAGGAAGAATGAAGGTGAGGCTAAGAACCAGAGATAAAGCCCAAAGTTTCACAGCTGTGCACAGAAGGTCGGTACTTCCTTGTTAAGGGTGGAATTGTGTCTCCTTCCCACCACCCCACTGCCTCCTATATATTCACGTGTTGAAGCTGCTGGATACCTCCAAATGGAGCTACAAATGCATAAAGACATAGGGTCTTTAAAGAGGTATCAAATTAAAATGAGGCCATTAGGGTGGGTGCTAATCCAATCTGACTGGTGTGCCTGTAAGAAAAGGAAGTTTGAGACCAGGCACGGTGGCTCACACCTGTAATCCCAGCAATTTGGGAGGCCAAGGCGGGCAGATCATGAAGTCAGACTGAGACCATCCTGACCAACATGGTGAAACCCTGTCTCTACTAAAAATATAAAAAATTAGGTGGGCATGGTGGCATGCACCTGTAGTCTCAGCTACTAGGGAGGCTCAGGCAGGAGAATCGCTTGAACCCAAGAGGCGGAGGTTGCAGTGAGCTGAGATGGACCATTGCACTCCAGCCTGACAACAGAGAGAGACTCCGACTCAAATAAATAAATAAATAAATAAATAAATAAATAAATAAATAAATAAGTTTGGACACAGACACAGATTAAAGACCCCGTGAAGACACAGGGAGAAGATGACTGTCTCGGAGCCTCAGAAGACACCCACCCTCATGATGCCTTGATCTCAGGCTTCTGGCCTATAGAACTGCCAGGAAAGAATATCTGCTGTTTTAAGCCACAGGCTTAGCTGACAAGCCCTTCCTCTCAACGGATGTAGCTCTCCAATTCACCTTTCACTTTTCTGAGATGCATCTGGAACCATTTGAATCCAAAGGTTCAAGTGTTATTTTAAACCTCTCATCACCTCACCCCATTCACTTCCAAAAGCTTCCTCTGAAATCAGTAACTCACATTAGTTACATTTGCCCCAGCCAATTTTTTTTTCTATGAAAAGATAGACAGAATTATGAAATATGGCCAGGTGTGGTGGTTTACGCCTATAATCCCAGCACTTTAGAAGGCCGAGGCGGGTGGATCACTTGAGGTCAGAGTTCAAGATCAGCCTGGCCAACATGGTGAAACCCTGTCTCTACTAAAAATACAAAAAATTAGCCAGGCATGGTGGCATGCACCTGTAATCCCAGCTACTCGGGAGGCTGAGGCAGGAGAATCGCTTGAACTCGGGAGGCAGAGGTTGCAGAGAACGGAGATCATGCCACTGTACTCCAGCCCGTGTGACAGAGCGAGACATCATCTCAAAAAAAAAAGAATTATGAAATAAAATTTGAATGGATAGAAAGGCAATATATATGAATTAGGTTTTCTCTGAGGCCAATTCTCCCACATAAAGGAGCACAAGCTAAGGTATTTTCTTATGACCAGGCTGCAAGCTGCAGCAGAGTGGGCACCTTACCTACCTGTCCAGTGCCATATTTGGGGCACCTGGAGTGGCGTCTGGCCAGCAAGCGGAATTCAATAAATATTTGTTGAATTTAAGAATACCTGGCTTTTTTCCCACAAGTAAACTGGAACATCCCACAGCAAAATATCAAGTAAAGGAGACTATATAGGCCAGTCCATAGGATCAACAAAACTACCACACTTGAACTACAAATTTCACTCTCAGCTTCCTCATAGTCAGGGCAACAATGGAAACCAAGCTTCTGTTTATACCGATATACGGCACACAAAAAAAATTCTCTAAATATTTACAAAATGGACAGAGTAATAAAACCATGTCCCCAGCTGCATTTATACAAAATGCAATAATGACATTTATGTGGTCCTTTCATGTAAGCAAAATCCATTAATGAAAGCCAAGTGCATATATGTAATACTAAATTTCAACCTACTTGGATCTATACTCTGAGAGGCTTTGTATAGAGAGGCCTCAGGGTAACAAAATAGCAATCCCAATTTAACATGAGAAGAAGACACCAGATGGATTGTTGTTTTTGTTTTTGTTTTTTTGAGATGGAGTCTTGCTTTGTCATCCAGGCTGGAGTGCAGTGGTGCAATCTTGGCTCACTGCAACCTCCGTCTCCCAGGTTCAAGCAATTCTTCTGCCTCAGCCTCCCGAATAGCTGGGACTACAGGTGTGTGCCACCATGCCTGGCTAATTTTTGTATTTTTAGTAGAGACAGGATTTCACCATATTGGCCAGGCTGCTCTCAAACTCCTGACCTCGTGATCCATTCGCCTCAGCTTCCCAAAGTGCTTGGAATTATAGGCCTAAGCCTATACACCAGATACGCCTATACGCCCCACACCAGATTGCTTATCTTTCTAAGGTAAGCCATTCTCACAAGTGTTACAACACACTGATATGCCATAATCAAGTCTGAGGTGTATCTGAATTTCAGACCAATTACATTATCAAACCTCCACGACAGCCCCCAATAATTCTTGCCTCCTGGGCTCACCTTCCTGTAGCCGCCTCTCACAATGAATAATGCTGACACGTAACCCATAGGATGCTGCAGAAATGACAAGAGCGTCACTTTTGAGATTATGTAATAAAAAGACACTGCAGCTTTCCCCGGGTCTACTGAATCATGTGTCCTGAAGGAAGCCAGCTGCCTTGGTAGTGAAGACATTCACACAGCCCTCACAGAAGTCCATTTGGCAAGAAATGCAGGCTTCCTGCTAGCAATGGCACTAACTTGCCAGGTATGAGTGAAGCAACTCAGAAGCAGGTGCTCCAGTCCCACCCAAGCCCTAGCGGGCAAAGTGACTGGCAGCCTAATGAGACCTTGAGATACACTCACTCAGCTGAGACACTCTGGGATCCCTGGCCCCCAGAAAGTACGTGTGCCAGTAAACGCTCATTGTTTTCAGCCACTAAGCTTTGAGGAAATCTGTACTGTAGCAACATATAACAAAAACTAAGATTCTGGTACTGGAATTGGTATGCCAGTTAAAAAGAAAGAAAGAAAAAAACCCCAAAATGTGTAAGTGACGTTGAAGCTTGGCAATGGGCAGGAGCTAGAGAGATGGTAAAAAGAGAGTTACAAAACCCCTGAAGAGCCCTGGAAAAGTTTGGCAGAACATGGAGGGCCTTTTAGGAGGCTGTGTATGATGGCGTAGAGAGGAAAATGTTATTGGAAACTGGAAAAGGAGATCTTTGCTATTTCCTGAAAGTTTAGCAAAACTGTTGCCTGCTATAATGTGGAAGGTGGAAAACGTACCTAAGGAGATGGCTGATGTAGCTAAGGCAACCTCCAGAGTATTGAAGGCACCACCTACAAAATCTTTTGTTAAGAACACAGAAAAAATTCAAAGCCTTGGCTCAGAGAACATATCTGGCAAACCAAAGGCCCTAAGAAGTAAGAGTGTTGTCCCTCAGCAGTCTCCACAGAAGTTCAATGTCTAAAAAGTGAACTTCATGAGATTCATAGGCCATCCATAACACTTCTAAAAGAATTATAGCAGCAGAACCTCATCTGCTTGGACTCTTGGACTGAAAGGCACAGAAACAGTACAAAATGATTACTGGCAGGATGCAGAGTGAGAAACCTATTCATATGGAAACAGGTTAACTTTCATTGAAAAGGAAGAATGAATGTGTGACGTAATAATGCTGATTGTTTTCATATGGTAAATTCTGAAGCCATTTGTTACACATTAGATAACTAACATAATAATATACTTTTCCCCCAAAACATAATCTTTTTCAAGATTATTCCTCTAATTCCCTTAGATTCAAAAATACTTTTTCAAATAGAAAAGAGCAAAGAAAGTCAAGTAAGGAAACTTACAGCCTTGTTTGTACTTAAAATATATCAGGCATGTAACTGTCTGTCCTGTGTAATATATCAGAACAGCAAAAAAGTTAAAAACGAGGGACTTGAAAGTTTCTCCCTAATATTTTTGGAGAGTAAGCATTTGTTTTCCTACATGAGTAATACATTCGAATAGTTGAATATATATATATCAGAATGTACACCATAAAAACACCCCTCTCTCAGCCCGCTCTTCATCCTGCCAGTCTCTCCCATCCCCCACCACACCCATATCCAGAGCTCCCACCCTGCAGGGATCCACTACTGCTAGTTTCTTGGGAATTCTTCCAAAGTGTCTTATGGATCTACAAGCAAATATGAAATTCTCATCTTATTTTCTTCCTTCTGACACAACACGTAGGACATTTTACACAGCATTCTGCATCTCGGGAAGCTTTAGGCTGGGAAGGTGTGCGTTCAAGGCTCTATTTTCTGGCAAAAAAAATCTGGATATAGATGTTCTACAGAGTTCAATGCAGTTAGTCAAATGTTTTAAAAGTTTAAAAGTCAAAACATGTATGAAATTCAACAACTCAAACTTCAATATCTATAAGCAAAATCTACCCAAAGAGTACATCTCCCATGTTTCAATGGTTAAAAACAAAGTAAAACTCAAAATAATAATTAGCAGAAATCCTACCCACTCCTTAATCAAGGAACCAGCTGTAAAATCCATTACATACTGTACAATCTGACCTAACACAAATGATTAACAGAGAAACTTGTCTCCATCTAACGCTGACGTTTAGGTTCCTGAAAACTCTCCTAGGAGAATCAGCAGTTAATTAGTGTAAAATACAAGATTTTCCCTGTAATGGAGAAAAAGAAATGGTTGCAAAAATACAGTTTGGAAGTGAGCTATGAAAGCTGTTTAAAATAAAGAAAAGCATACTAAATGCAGAATCAATGACACATTGTTTATCTTATCAACAATGGGACCGACATGTTCATTTATCTAATTTCCCCATCGCTCCCTCTTTCTATAAACAAGGTTCAAAACTGTGACATCGGCCAGGTGTGGTGGCTCACACCCATAATCCCAGTACTTTGGGAGGCCGAGGTGGGCAGATCACAAGGTCAGGAATTTGAAGCCACCCTGGCCCATATGGTGAAATCCCGTCTCTACTAAAAATACAAAAAAAAATGTCTGGGCGTGGTGGCGCACACCCAGAGGCTGAGGCAGGAAAATTGCTTGAACCTGGGAAGTGGAGGTTGCAGTGAGCCGAGATCTCACCATTGCACTCCAGCCTGGGTGACTGAGCAAGACTCTGTCCCAAAAAAACAAACAAACAAAAAACTGTGACATCATCTCAGATGCTTCTGTTCTGGAGCTTGGGTTCACTTTGTTTTTGGAAGGCCTCCAATCCTTTTACTTTCCCTGGGTTCACCTCATAATCTTGTATACTCATTTCCCTCCAGCCTTTTCCCTCCTCAGTCCATCCTGCAGGGCACAGAGGTGAATTTTCCTGAAGCATGATTTTACAGTGTCACCCGCATTATGTCCCCAGAATGACCCCCCACTGGGTAGAAGACCAAGTCCACACTGCTGCCTGGCACACGGGCCTCCACACTGACCCCATCCCATACCTCCACGCACGCCTCCTGCTGCATCACATCTGTGGCCCACACATCTTTGCCCATGCATCTCCACTCACATCAGTCCTCACTTCCAACTGAGAACCACTGTTATCACTGAGTTGAACCATGTTCCCCTAGAATTCACGTCGGAGCCTTATTAACTCTCAGTACCTCAGAATGGGACTGTATTTGGAGACTGGGACTTTAAAGAAGTGATTAAATTAAAAGGAGGCCATTACAGTGGGCTCTAATCCAATGCGGCTGATGAGAAAAGGTGGGCATGCAATGAATCACTGGGGGTACTTGTACATAAAGACGAGACCAGGCTGGGTGCAGTGGCTCACACCTGCAATCCCAGCACTCTGGGGGGCTGAGGTGGGAGGATCACTTGAGCTCAGAAATTCAAGACTAGGCTGGGCAACATAGGAAGACCCAGTTTCTACCAAAAAATACAAAAATTAGCTGGGCACTGTGGCACACACGTGTAGTCCAAGCTACTCTAGCAGCTGAGGTGCAGATCTGCTGAGTTCAGGAAGTTGAGGCTGCAATGAGCCATGATCATACCACTGGCATTCCAGCCTGGGTGACAGCAGAAGACCCTATTTCCAAAAAAAAAAAAAAGACAAGACATGGTGAGAAGGTAGCCAGGTCACTATCTGCAAGTCAAGGAGAGAGGCATCAGGGAAAACCAACCTGCTGACACCTTGACTTTGGACTTCCAGCCTCCAGAACTGTGAGAAAATAAATGTCCATTGTTTAAGCCACCAAGTCTGTGGTGTTTTGCTACAGCAGTCCTCAAAAACAAACACAAAACTATCCCCATCCTTCTTTCTACAATGCTAAAGCTCACCCAATTTTTAATAGTTTTATTCAGATATAATTATACACAATTTACCTATGTAAAGTATACAAATAGTTTTGAGTATATCCGGAGTCCTCATAATCTAAGAATATTTCATCACTTGAGGAAATGAGGAAAAAAAGAAATCCTGTACCCGTTAGCAGTTACTCCTTGTTTCCTTCCTCCTCCAGCCCTAGGCAGCCACTAATACACTTTCTGTCTCTGTGGATTTGCCTGGTCCAAACATTCCACAAAATCACACAATATGTAGAATATGTGAAATCACACACTATGCAGTCTTTTGTGCCTGGATTCGTTCAGTTTCCATAATGTTTTACAGGTTCATCCACGTTGCAACACGTATGAATGCTTCATTCCCTTTTATAGCAGCATAATATTCCATTGTATGGATATACCACAGTTTGTTTACCCGTTCATCAGCTGATGAACGTTTGATTTGTTTCTTTTTACCTAAATTTAAAGTCTTACTTCTATCCCAAAACATGAACTAATTTAGAGGTACACTCCCTCCCCTTCCAAAAGCCCATGCAACAATGTGTAAATAATTTACATCCGTACCTCGTGCCAAATCATTACACTATTAGCTATTATCATGTTATTATGAATCACTGCAGCACTTCCTGCATATATACCACTAACTGGGCCCTTCTTTATGATCCCTGATCTTTTATGTTCATTCAGCCAATAAACATTTATTGGTGTTAACTGGTATGTTAGGGTACCAGTTAACAAAACAGGTACCCTCTCTACCCTTAGAAATCTTAACCTGTTAAGATCCCTACTTAGAATCTAAGAATGTATATGCTTTTTTACTGATTAACAGAAACTGATAGGAAGGGGCAATTTAAAAGAATGACTGATGAATAAACTGCTTTCCATAACCTTATTGGTAACATAGAAATATCAGAAACAGTCCAAAAACACAAAAATGTGTATCAAATAACTAAGGGAACATCCACACAATGAGACACTTTGCAATCATGCATAATGTTTACCAAAGCTTTTTTTTTGAGATGGAGTCTCACTCTGTCGCTCAGGCTGCAGTGGAGTGGCACAATCTCAGCTCACTGCAACCTCGGCTTTCCAAGCAATTCTCCTGCCTCGCCATCCTGAGTAGCTAGGACCACAGGCATGCACCACCACGTCTGGCTAATTTTTGTATTCTTAGTAGAGACAGGGTTTTACCATGTTGGCCAGGCTGGTCTTGAACTCCTGACCTCAGGTGATTCATCCGCCTCGGCCTCTCAAAGTTCTGGGATTACAGGCATGGGCCACTGCACCCAGCCCAAAGCTTTTAAGGAAAGAAAATGCTTACAGATTTAAGAGGCAGCATTAAAAAAAAAAAAAAAAATGCATAAACAATACTATCTCGATGTGTAAAAGAATATTCATTAAAAAGCAACTAGAATAAAAAGACTGCAAAAACTGTATATTTAGTCCTAGATTATAATCATTTCCTGTACCATTCCTTTCTAAATAAAAAAAAGCATTATTTCACTCTAAAATACAATAAATACCCCTATTGCACATAATGAGAGATTATTAAATTAGGTAGTTACCACCAACTCTAAGAATGGTGTCATTGAGGTAAACAGGCAATTTCAATTCTATGCAAAACACATTTGTTATGGAGAAACTGCCTGGAAAAAAAACAGAAAGTTCAGCACAGAGTCAGCCAACATTTAATTTTTTTCTACAATAATTAAGGTAAGTGCTCTGAAGCAGGGACAAGGGTTCAGCCTGCACCACACAGGTTCAGAAACAAGAGTCGAAAAACAAAAATAAATCAAGGCTGCTGTTCAGCATCAGGACAGGAAGAGATATGAGATTCTGTATGTTTTGCTTTGTTTTGACCAAGTTAATTCCAGCATCCAGATTGCCTAAAGTGTTCAAACGTCCTTTTGTGCAAATAACAATAAATTATCTGCTTTGAAAAATCGGTTGTGTTCCAAAATTTCATTTGGAAGCCAGTTGTCTAAAACTGGAAACGCATGTTCCCAAACAGAAATGAAGTTCCAAAACTAGCCCACAAATGTCTCTTAACGCATAATGCAGCTGAGAAACCCTAGGTTTTTTATTCATTGAAAGTAGCAAAGAACACTGTTACTGTAACATTATGTAGAAGGCTTTCTAGGACCCAGAAGACTTTTTATTTCTGGAGTTCTGATGCTAAGGACCCCGGCCCCCATCACCTCCCAGTTCTACCTCTCCCCACTCCCAATGAAACTGCTTTCTTAAAAGCCTGAGGGGCTGCTTTAAGGAACTGTTGCTCTCACTTTCTGGTAGGCTTTGAGGAAGGTCAAGGGAAATAGTTGTCCTGAGGCGGCTCCCAGGCTCCAACTCACTCCATCAATTACCAACTGATAGTTTTCTTTTGTCTTTTTCTTGCTTGCTTAATCTTGGTTAAAACACACAACACCCTCTCGCTCCTTATTCAGAGCAGTCAAGTTAGGCTACACATCTCAACCTGTGGGCATCCGTCCCTAATAAGGCCGCAGGTACAGGAATGAAGTACATTTGCCTTCTTACTCATCTGGCTCTGCTCTCTGTAGTGAAATCTGTCTTCTTCCTAATAGTTTTCCCAGCAAATGATCCACAAGGTGGTTCAAGTTAATGAATATATAGCCTCTCACCTTTCCAGACCAGAAAACTCTCTAGGGAAAACGGATTTCTAACAGAAATGATCCTACTTTACTACCCGTATCAAACCCACAAGTTTCAGGTTATCAAACGCTGTGAAAAGTGAAAACCTCAAAGGGTGGATGTCAAACCTAAAGCTTTTACCAGGACTCTGACACCTGCGTAAAAGACTGCTCATGTGAAACCGCTGTGCCTATGTTGGAGCCAGGTGTCTGGTGTCTCACCCAGGTGGGCTCCCCATCGAAAGGGAATCCTAGGCAGGGTGCGGTGGCTCACATCTTTAATGCAGGCACTTTGAGAGGCTGAGGTGGGAGGCCAGGAGTTCGAGACCAGCCTGGGCAAGAGCGTGAGACCTGGTCTCTACAAAAAAATTTAAAACTTAGCGAGGCATGGTGTCACGCATGGCTGTAGTCCCAACTATTTGAGAGGCTGAAGGAGGCAGGAAGATGGCTTGAGCCCGGGAGTTCAAGGCTGCAGTAAGCTATGATCAAGCCACTGCCCTCCAACCAGGGCGACGGAGTGAGACTCTGTCTCTAAAATAAAACAATGAGAATTCTGCATGAGCACTGAATGCCAGCTCCTCATACTTCGGTGGGGACAACCTTCATTATCCCTGCTATTCCTCTCCAATGACACATTCCTTACAGAGTTCCCAAGCTCATACTTCACCCAGTTTAAAAAGGAAAAAACAAAATCTAAACCTCCACAATCCCACTCCCAGGGAAATGACCCCCTTCAGTTCTTCACACACACTTCCCACCAACTCTCATTCCTGAAGCCCACAAATGCCTCCAGCTCCATGTGGTGGATTCCGGGAGGTGGTCAAGCATTCAGAGCCCAGAGGCAGGGTGCCTGCATCCCACTGAGGTCTGCCACTTCCCAGCTATGCACTGGGGCAAATCACGAATCGCTCTGAGATTGAGTTTCCCCATCTGTATAATGGGGATAACAGCAGTACCTAAGTTATATGGTATTATGAAAGTTGAAAATGAGGCTGGGAGTGGAAGGCCTGAGGCAAGCAAATCACGAGCTCAGGAGTTCAAGGAGTTCAAGGTCAGCCTGGCCAATGTGGTAAAACCCTGTTTCTACTAAAAATACAAAAAATAAGCTGGGCATGGTGGCGAGCACCTGCAATCCCAGCTACTTGGGAGGCTGAGGCAGGAGAATCGTTTGAAACCTGAGCCAAGATTGCACCACTGCACTCCAGCCTGTGCAATAGTGCAAGACTCCATCTCAAAAAAAGAAAGAAAAGTTGAAAAGGAATATTTTTAAGATCTCAGAGACAGTAAGTACACTGTGAGCATTTGAGGAAGCGTATGCACACTGATGTTACCACGCCCATCACTACTGCCATTTCGGATTCCCAGAAGCCATTTTCCAAAAGGCTCCACACCAGAAGTACAGAATCCTAAAGATGAACCCTTAGGAATAGCCAAGTGCCTCTTTTATTTTAGAAATGAAAAAATGAAGGCAATTACAATCAAAGACATTAAACCACTTGCCCAAGGATACATTGTAATTAAACCCTGAAGCTGAGCCAAGACTCCCAAGAAGGTTGCCTCATCAGCAGGACCTGCTAGTTATCTGCAGCTCACACACACCCTGTAGCTAAGCTATGGGAATCTCTGCACATCGCCACACCCAGAAGTAACAAGAACACCTTCTAGGACTGGGACTCCACAGTACATTTTATCCAGTTTCCATTCACAGTCCCATTTAGTCTTCCAGCAGCCATACAAAGTATTATTTTTCCTCAACGATAGATGTGAAGTGAACTGATGCCCATCCAGAGACTAAGCCCAGTTCTACTCAATGCAATCCAGCCGTGTGTTTCTCATGGGGTCCCTGAAATCAACCAAGCAAGAAATGGACTGACCAATACCGCTTTTCACCTTCATCTTCCTCCTCCTTCAGAGGGCCAGAGCAAATCCTGTGACCCACTGGTTCCCCACATCACTTTCACCTCAAGAGATGATCTGCCATTTTTTTTAAGCTCTCTTTTTGTTCCATTGTACATATCGTTTTCCTAAAAACTGGTAAAACGTGGATTAAGAGTAGGCAGAGCATTACTAGAAATGCATCTTAATCAAGAGACAGGAAAGTCACTCATTGTGGAGTCAAGTGAGACCTCTGTGAAAAATGGCCCCATTCTCCTAAGACACTCAGAAAATTCTACATGGAGCAACTACCAAGACAAGCCCTCTGCTGTCCCAGCTCATCCACCTCAGCATCACCCTGCAGCACAGGGCCTGGAACACAGCTACCTGCAAAGGAATCCTGCTTTGCATTCATTACATCCATCCCAAAGCACCATGTTCTATTTTTCTTTGATACAATATTTAAGATACATTATATTAAAAGAAACTTAAGGCTACCAGCAACACTACCTCTTCAAGTGAACTTACTCAAAGTTTGGGATTACTGACAGTCTAACAAGCTTTTAGAAATCAGCTTGTTTTAATAAATTAGGTACTTTCTTCTGGAATATGAATCTGTATTTGATGGAAACCAGGTAGGCAGTGATGAGATTATCTCTAAAGGTCTCCTTTGGCTGCTAAAAATCCATTTCGTGTTATCATTTTTTACTTTTTATTTTTGGTTTGTCTGGAGTCATTTGGAGCAAGTAATTTTCTTTTAGGCAAAAAACAAAAAACACAAAGCACTATTGGCATTTCGGTCCAGATAACTCCCCATCACGTGGGGCTGTCCGGGCATTACAGGATGTTCAGCAGCATCCCTGATCTCTCATCACTAGAGGCTCCCTGGGGTGACAACCAAACCATCCCAAACATTGCCCAATGTCTCTCAAGACACAAAACTGCCCCTGGCTGAGAACCACTGTTTTAAACAAAAGATTCCAAGAAAGCCAAAGATGGGGCTCTATGGTCAGGTTAAAGATAATTACCTATCTCTGCATTTTAGGTGAGTTTTAGCTATGAAGTTATCGGGAAGCACTCCCTGAAGCAGAGGATCCCAAACCCGATTCATCAAAAGAAGCACTTGGGAACTTTTCAAAGTACTGATTCCTGGGACTGCCCCATCCTTCTAACTCAGAAACTCTGATGGTGCTTGGAATTTAATCTTGAAAAAAGTCCCTGGAAAAGATCCAGAAACAAAACAAATATTAAACTGTAATTAATATTTAATTAAATATTAAACTCTGACGTGCACACTCAGAATTTAGGACTGAAGTGTACTGATGTCTATCACATAGTTTGAAACATATTCCAACAAAAGAGATTCCAGTACTTTGGGAAGTCAAGGTGGGTAGATTGCTTGAGCTCAAGAATTTCAGGCCAGCCTGGGCTACATGGCAAAAACTCACCCCTATAAAAAATACAAAAATTAGCTGGACATGGTAGCACATGCCTGTAGCTCCAGCTACTCGGGAGGCCGAGGGCAGAAGGTCACTTGAGTCCAGGAGGCCAAGGCCGC
The DNA here is from genome assembly GCF_001604975.1 of Cebus imitator. Taxonomy (NCBI): domain Eukaryota; kingdom Metazoa; phylum Chordata; class Mammalia; order Primates; family Cebidae; genus Cebus; species Cebus imitator. The sequence continues at coordinate 1,198,782 of NW_016107370.1, read as the reverse complement.
GGAGAATGTACCACCGCATTCCAGCCTGAGTGACAAAGTCAGACCCTATCTCAAAAAAAAACAAAAAAAGCAAGGAGATATGAGGCCAGGCATGGTGGTTCATGCCTGTAATCCCAGCACTTTGAGAGGCTGAGGCAGGCAGATCACCTGAGGTCAGGAGTTCAAGACACGGCTGGCCAACATGGCAAAACCCCGTCTCTACTAAAAATACAAAAATTAGGCAGGTGTAGTGGCATACACCTGTAGTCCCAGCTACTTGGGAAGCTGAGGCAGGAGAATTACTTGAACCCAGGAGGTGGCGGCTGCAGTGAGCTGAGATCATACCACCGCACTCCAGCCTGGGCAACAGAGTGAGACTGTCTCCAAAAATAACAACATAAAACATAACAACATAACATAAAACATGCAGGTATATTAAAATGTTCATTGTAGAATCCATGTGGTTGGTATATGGGTGCTCACTGTACATTCTTTCAACTTTTCTGCAGTCTTGAAATTTTTCATAATAAAGCATTAAGGGTGGGGAAACTGGAGCCATTCTGAGGATCAGCAGATTTGAAGATCACTGAAACAGGAGTCCCAACTCCAGCCCTCTCAGCTGAAAGACACAGGCTCACCTCACTGAACTCTCAGTTTACCCATTACCCAAAGGTGAGTCCAAAAATGCGAGAAAATGGATCCAAACTGTACACAGGATTTTTAAGAAGTCTTCTGGACCTCTCCCCTCTGTGGTCCTGCTACCATTTGCTGTACGTCCTAATGTTCCACTAAAAGAAAGCAAAACTTACCACCTTGCCTAATTTTGTTTTCATTTTTCCTAATAGGCCCAAGCCTAAGGCAGAATCTTTCATCAGCTACTAACGCTTTTTTTTTTTCTTTACTGCACCCAATTTTAGAAAGGAAGGTGTTCTATTATGTATTATGAATGAAATCAAGGGTTTGCTCTTCATGTGACATTAGCTACTCACTCTGCCTCCCCAGATTAGTTTATACAACTCAAATTACTAACATCCTGCCCCAGTCTGGCTTAATCCCAAAATACGATACCTTCTAGCTTGCATCTTTGTGGGCTTCTCAATTTATCAAAAAATCCTGACCACAAAAAAAACAAACAGTAACACTTACACTGAGACCTGGCTCAAGCAATCCAGGGAAATCGCTCTTTAGTAATCTAGTTCACTGTATTTATCAAGTGGTATGAGATTTCTCTTGATGCCAACAATGGTTATTTTCTGTCGTGCTTTGTGCCAACCTCATGATCACTTTGTATTGCTAAGCCAGGGGGAAATCAGTAAGGAAATAACATGATCTCCAACTATCACCTGGAGAGTCTCGCTCTTTTACCCGGGCTGGAGTGTAGTGGTGCAATCATGGTTCACTACAGCCTCAATCTCCTGAGCTCAAGTAATCCTTCTGCCTAAGCTCCTGAGTAGCTGACACTACCAATATGCACCACCAGCTAACTTTTAAAAAAAATTTTTTGTATTAATGGGGGTGGTCTTGCTATGTTGCCCAGGCTGGTCTCGAGCTCCTGTTCTCAAGTGATCCTCCCACCTCAGCCTTCCAGACTGCTAGGATTACAGGCATGAGGTGCCACACCCAGCCTGAACAAAATATTCTTAAAAGCATTTCCCAGCTGAATGCAATGGCTCACACCTGTAATCCCAGCATTTTGGGAGGCTGAAGTGGGTGGATCCCTTGAGCCCAGAAGTTTGAGGACGCAGTGTGCCATGATCGTACCACTACACTCCAGCCTAGGTGATGAAGCGAGCAAGACCCTATCTCAAAAACAAACTAAAAAATGACTTCTCTTTTGCTCTCTAGGACAAGAAGTCTCTGCTACTATGATACAACTCCATCATAAATTGGATCTGTTCAAAGCATGCTCCCTCCCAAGAGAATGGTGGGTAAAATGACCCCAAACAGGTATGTCACACATGTGCTAGGTTATTGTTACTTTGACCTAACAACCACTGTCCACCCAACTCTTAACCTATGGAGAAGTTTCCCTTACACTCCACACTCCTGAATCATCAATGCCTATTTCATATTTTCCACCATCCTCTTCCTCTGAGCCTATCATCTTTTACATATCAAAACTTTCACAGCCAACACTGTGCCTGGATGCCCCTGTATCTTCTACTCCATTTCCCTGCCATTTGGGCTTCATCTTCTTGTCCTAATATACAGCATCAATTCTATCCCTCGACTTAACCACCAGGGACAAGAATCTGTTTTATTCTTCAAAACAAATTATCATTCCTTACTTTGGAATCATTTACTCAATTTTAGTGTCTCACGGCATCGATCAGGAAGATACTTTTTGATACCCTCAAATTGCCCATGATCATCTCTATGGCTTTGTTCTTCACTGTGTTACTTATCTTAAAATTTCTATTTCATTTAAAAATTTTTAGCATGATTTTGGGAGGATAAGAGCAAAATGACAGAATACAAGTGGTGTGAATGGGAGGAAACATCTGTTATGTCTGACGTCAATGGAAACCTGTTAGATGAGATGTACACTCATGGCCCTATGGCTCACACTGCCCTTTTAACAAACCTCCTCATTCAGGAATGTAGGGATGCTCCAATGCTGCTCCCTCAATCCAAGAACAGGGAAGCAGACCCCGCCAGCGGCAGTCCAGTGGACACGGAAAATCCTCTGCAGAATTTTGGAATTCTACATGGAGTACAAACACCACAAACACCTGAAGTTTGCACAAGCCAGATATTTCAGCTAAAAGCAGTGCTTTATTAACACCTTAGGTGTGTCCGGATGTACTCTTAACTGTATATTATTTTAAAATATGTTTCACTGAGATTTCATATACCATAAAGTTTGCCCCACTGAAATGTATTAATTCATTTTTAATATATCTCCAAAGCTATGCATCTATCACCATTACCTAATACCAGAAAATTTTTCAACACCCCAAAGGAAACTCTATATCCATTACCATCACACCCCATTCTCCCCTTCCCCCAGTCTCCAGCAAATATTAATACAATCTACTTCTGCTCTCTGAATTTGCTTATTCCTGACATTTCAAATAAATGTGTGGCCTTTTGTGTCTGACTTCTTTTATCTACTATACATTTTCAAGGTTCATCAATGCATTTATCTGAGCTTCATGTTTTAATGACTGAATAATATCCCATTGTATGGATATACCATATCTTCTTTATCCATTCATGTCCTGATGTTCCTGTCAAAAAACAACTGACTGTAAAAGTAAGAGTCTGTTTCTGAACTCTCAATCCAATTCCATTGATCTCTATGGCTATCCACATAGTAGTACCACATTGTCTTGATAACTGTAGATTCATAGTAAAGCTTTGAAACTGAGAACTGTGAGTCTTCCAGCTTTGTTCTTTTTCAAGATTGTTTTGGTTATTCTGGGTCCCCTGCATTTTCATGTGAGTTTTAAACTAAATTTGTTAATTTATTTAAAAAATATATAAAAAAAAATAAAATAAAAAAGCCAGCTAGGATTTTGTAGGTATTGCACTCCATTTGTAGATCAAGTTGAGGGGTATTAGCCATATTAACAATGTAAGTCTTCTAATCTGTGAACATGGGATGTCCTTTCTTCTGTTTTTTAGGTCTTCTTTACTTTCCTTCAAGAATGTTTTATAGTTTGTGTATAAATCATACACTTATTTTATTAAACTTATTCCCAAGTATTTTACATTTTATTCTTTTTGATACTACTGTATCATATAATTGTTTTATTAATTTCTGGATCCTTCAATGTTTTTGTATGTACAACCTCGCTAAACTCATTTATTAGTTCAAGCTTTGTGTGTGTATATGCGGATGCCTTAGGATTTTCTATATACAAGATCATGTCAACTGTAACTGGAGATAGTTTACTAGTTACAATTCATCTCTATTACAATCTCAAGGCTTTTCTTTATTTATATGTTTTTTTATTTTTACTAATTGTCCTAGCTAGAATCTCCAGTACAATGCTGAATAGAAGTGGTGAGAGTGACTACCCTTGTCTCACTCATAATCTTAGGAGAAAGCATCCAATTTTTCACCATGAAGTATGATGTTAAGGGTGCGTTTTTCATAGATGGTCTTTATCAAATTGTAGAAGTTTCCTTCTATTCCTGGTTGACTGTTTTCATCAAGAAAAAGTGCTGAATATTCTCAAATGATTTTTCTGCATTTATGACCAAATTATTTATGATATTATTTATGTTCATCTCATGTGGATCATGCGGTTTTTGTCTTTTATTCTATTAATATGACATATGCCATTGAGTGGTTTTGGTATGGTAAACCAAGTTTTCATTCCTGGGATAAATTCCACTTTGTCATGGTATACAATCCTTTTTTTATGTTGCTGGACTGTTTGCTAGCACTGCATTGAGGATTTTTGCCTATATATTTGTAAGGGATACTATACTGTTCCATAGTTTCCTTGTGATGTCTTTAGTTTGGTATCAGGTTAATTATAAAATAAATTGGGAGGTGCTGCTTCCTTATTTTTTTAAGGAGTTTATAATAATACTTGGTAGAATTTACCCAGTGAATTTACCCAGTAAACCATGGGAGCCCAGTGTTCTCTTCGTGGAAGGTTTTCTGATTGCTAATTCAATCTCTTTACCTATTATTGGCCTATTCAGATTTTCAAATTCTATAGTCAGTTATGGTCATTTGCATCTATATGAATTTGTATAAACTGTATTTAGGTTATCTAATTTGTTGGCATACAACTTGATATGGTTTGGCCGTGTCCCCACCCAAATCTCACCTTGAATTTTGGTGTCAAGCGCAGGGCAAGGTGGAGATAACTGAATCATGGGGACAGTTTCTCCCATACCGTTCTCATGGTGGTGAGTAAGTCTCATGAGATCTGATGGTTTTACAAATGGGAGTTCCCTGGCACAACTCCCATTCTTGCCTGGTGCCATGTGAGGTATGACTTTGCACCTCAATTGCCTTCTGCCATGACTGTGAGATCTCCCCAGCCATGTGGAACTGTGAGTCAATTAAACCTCTTCCTTTACAAAATTACCCAATCCCAGGTATGTCTTTATTAGCGGTGTGAGAACAAACAAAAACACAACTATTCACAGTATACTTTCCTTTTTGACCCTTTACCCCTTCACTTTTCTGGGACTCCCATTATGGGTATGGTTGATGATGTCACACAGGCTCTCTAAGGCTTTGTTCATTTCTCTATTCTTTTCTTTTTGCTTTTCAGACTGAACTATCTCAATTGACCTGTCTTCCAGTTCACTGATTCTTCTGCCAGTTCATACCTGCTGTTAAGCCCTTCCAGTGAATTCTTCATTTCAGTTACTAGAGTTTACAACTCCAGAATTTTTATTAGTTCCTTTTTTCTTTTTTAAAAAATAATCTCTACTTCTTTATTCCCACTCTCTGGTCACCCAATTTTTTCTTTTTTAAGAGACAGAGTCTTGCTCTGTCACCCAGGCTGGAGTACACCAGCCTGATCATGATCATGGCTCACTGCAGCCTCAAACTCCTAGGCTTAAGCAATCCTCCTGGCTTCAACCTCCCAAGCATATTTTCATCTGATTCTTTAGACATGCTTTCCTGTAGTTATTTGAACATAACTTTCATAGTGACTTCAGTTGTTTTTTTTTTTTTAAGTATGCCCAAAGTCTGACCTTCATCAAGGGCAGTTTCTCAAAAACTAGACAGAAACTGAGGATTTTTTTTTAACCTGTGTATAGCACATACCTTCCTGTTTCTTCAGATGGCTTCTAATTTTTGTCAAAGACTAGAAATTTTATCTAATACAATGTGTCAATTCTAAAAATCAAATTTGTCTCCCTATTCCAGGGTTTGTTTTGTTGCTGTCTGATTAGTGATTTTCAGTAACTAATTTTATAAAGTGTGTTTTTATTTTTTGCTTGCCATATGTGGCCACTGAAGACTCTTTGTTTGGTGGTTCACTAGTAACTGGACAGAGATTTCCTTACATGCCTTGAACTAATAGATCCATGAAGGATATAGAAAATTCACAATCACTACCCTCTATCCAGCCAAACTTTCTCCCAGGGGACTCCCTGGGACTGCTTCCTAAAACTGAGCTAACAAAATAATTAGAATCTAGAATACTTTTAGTCATCAGTTTCCCACATTACTAAACCTCTACCGGCTTCAGCATCTGAAAGTTGGTTCCTGGTGAGATAACCTAAATTTCAGTTCTAACACTGGTAGAGCTCAGTGACTTGCAGAGTTGTGGAAATCAAAGCTTTAACAACTGCACTCACACACTGTTGACACTTGCCGAAGAAGGGCATGAGAAGCTGGTCATCCCTTCTGATAAACCGTTCAATAGAAGAGTAACAAGGAACCACAGGAGAACACATCTTTTATTTTTCTTATTTTTTGGAGACAGAGTCTCACTGTTGCCTAGGCTGGAGTGCAGTGGTGGGATCTTGGCTCACTGCAACATCCACTTCCCAGGTTCAATCAATTCTTGTGCCTCAGCCTCCCTAGTAGCTGGAACTACAGGTGTGCACCATCACACCTGGCTAATTTTTATATTTTTAGTAGAGATGTGGTTTTGCCACGTTGGCCAGGTTAATCTTTAACTCCTGACCTCAAGTGATCCACCCACCCTTAGCCGCTAGAAGTCCTGAGATTACAGGCGTGAGCCACCATGCTCAGCCAGGAACCCTTCTTTTCAAAAGGAGCATGAAGGACCTGGAGGCTCCGCTTTGCCCCATAAACAGAGTATTCCCACCCACTCAGGGTCAGAGCAGTACCATGGCCACCCACTGACATCTCTCAAGCTTCCTCTATGTCTTCTGCAGAGCCACTTTGAATAAATGGATAACAACCAACTCAAGACAGTAATTTAGAGAAACACTCACTTTTTTCTAAGTAGTCCAAAATCATATTCTTTCTTTCCTCATCTAGCTCTCTCACTTTGCAAGTAAATCATTATTCCATCTGCTGAGACTAAAAGCAAATCATGTTTAAGAACAGAGATGTTTCTATCCTTCATGTTTAAGAAATCTGAGAGTTCAAGATTGGTCTGGGCAACATAGCAAGACCTTGTCTCTAAGAAAAAACAATTCGCTGGGTATGGTGGCTCATTTCTGCAATCCCAACTACTCAGGAGGCTGAGGAAGGAGGACTGCTTGAGCCTAAGAGGTTGAGGCTGCAATGAGCTATGATCGCACCGCTGCACTCCAGCCTGGGTGACAGAGTGAGACCTTATCTCAAAAACAAACAAAAAATCTGTGTTCCTACTCCCAAACAGTACAATCTCATTTCACCTTCTGGAAGTCCCAGCCCTTCAAAGCCCAATTCCCAACCTCAACACAGAAGCACCTGTATTCCACGCTGCCACCACCAGCTGTCATCTCAGGTCCTCGCATTCCCGGGCCAACTAAGACTGCCAGCTTCCCAGATCACCTCATCTCACCTCCCATCTGCACGACACTGTACAACATTCCTTTCTCCAGCTCCCACTCCTCAAGTGCTCCATTGGGACACAAATCATACATTACAAAGAACAACATATGTGGGCTACTATGGAAGCATTAAAAGTCTGGCAAAGTCCTCACCAAGCTACTCCTCTTAATTCCTAGCTCACACTTCCATTTTCCATTTCTCAGTTGTGAAACCCAATTCCATGGAAACTACAGAAGTACCAGGTAATCCAAGTGTGTCCTCGCAGGCCCCCCACACCACCTCCTCCAAGCAGCTCTCTCCACCCCACCCCCCAGCCTCAACCATTGCTTTAAGCAGAAAATGTTAAATCAGCTCATTCCCTGATAACCACTTAAATGAGAAGAGGAAAAGGGTATGAGGCAGCTGAGTGGCTGGACTAGGACTCTAAATGATTTCTCTTGCTTTTCACTCTTCAAAGCCTGAGGTTACTATAGTACTAGATATGTATGTACATTGACCAAATTAAATTCAAACACTTGAAAAGAATGGTATTTGAATTTGGACTTTCATCCAGTCTTGTTTAAACTAGGACTGAATTCTGCTTCACTGATCAAAATCATAAACCAGTACCCTAATTCTTCAGTTTGCTCCTATAGAGCTAAGTTTCGTTATGCTTCTCCTTTCTTCTGCTGCTGATCTTTCTTGGCAAAACCCAAAACTCATTAAAGTTCACTTTGAGAGTTCAGGGCTGGAAACATTTAAATTGATAAGCTAATATTAAAAAATACTTTTAAAATGACAAATGCTGAATTACAATGTGAATGTGTATGAGGGTGATATGGTTTAGATTTGTGTTCCAACCCAAATCTCCTGTGGAATTGCAATCCCCAGTGCTGGAGGAGGGGCCTGGTACAAGGAGACGAGATCATGGGGGTGAATTTCCCCCTCGGTGTTGCTTTCGTGATAGTGAGTCCGTGCTTTGTTATTTAAAAGTGTGTAGCACCCCACTCCCCTTCCTCCTGATTCTGCCATGTAAGATATATTTGCTTCCTCTTCGCCTTCCCTCACGACTGTAAGTTTCCTGAGGCCTCCCCAAAAACAGAAGCCTGTACAACCTGCAGAATCATGAGCCAATTAAACCTCTTTTCTTTATAAATTACTCAGTCTCAGGTATGTCTTTATACAAGTGTAAAAACAGCCTAATACTGAGAGCATCTAAATTTACAAACCGCACAAAAATAAACCCATCCCCAAACAAGCTTCAGCATTCAATTAGAACATTCAACCAGTTATTTAATTTCCTTGTGCATAGAAATGTGTCCAAAGTTAAACTCAGAACCACCTAACTTCTATGCAAATGGAGGCTTCCAAAAAGGCTTTATCCAGAAAATGTCATGAGATGTAACCGGAAATGGATATGCAACTTAAGTAGCTATTGGGGGAGAAAAATGTGCAGACATTTCTACTGTACAGAAATCCAGCAGTAATTTCTGCTATTTTACTTAATCTACCAAGTTTCCTTCCTGATGCTAACTCTATGAGATATGACTACTAAAGAGTATGACTGATTATTTCCGAATATTCTTTAAACGCTAGGAACTTCATATGCCATTACTGCCACCTTGGGACTCTAAACACTTATTTCAGCAGTAAGCTATCATTCAATACCTTCTGGAATCTTCTCTACTGCAGCAGTTACCTTTGAAGCCTGTTTCCCATTACACCCAGCACTCTGTGTGGTAGCAAACATGTTTTTTTCCCAGGGAATAAACTTAACTTCTAGAAAAGGTTGAAAGCCAACCACAAAGACTAAGGTAAGTGTTCAACTTGGTCAGGGCCATTTGAATGAGGTGTTATCATAAGTTAATGAGACTAGCATGGTTCGTAACCTCGCTAACAAAGTAGTTTTGACAGAGTAAGGATGACCAAAAAATGCACAGATCCACGAGTGCCGATTAGGAGTGAACGCAGTCTACCAAGAAGCCACTTTGAATGGCAATGCTCATCTGCCTGGGCACCATAAAGCATATCTCTTTAAACAATAAACAGGTTGTTCCTTATTTTACTGTTGTCGCTGGCTAAGGAAAGCAAACAGTAAAAAATTTTTAAAGGCAAGAATACCAAAGCTAGACGGGAAACTAATGCAACTATAAGCATGGCAGTGGAGACACCAGCAGCACGGTGAGCGGTGCACGAAGAACTGAGCCCCACTTTGCCAGACACTCTGGAGACAATAATAGTTGATTTTTGTTTGCCTTTAAAAAATACAACAAAAGCAATTGCCACTTGGAAGCTAAGCAAGGTCAACTGGCGGTGACAATGAAGAAATGGTTGCTGAAGACTGGAAAGATCATAGACTAAGTAAATTGTGTTAGTTTACCAGAGCAATTTTCAGCACACCAAGCTGTCTGTGAAAGTAAAGACAAAGTCTGTGCATGATTAAACAGCAAGAAATGCACAAGATGTTTTAAATCTAATGAACAATCTCAATATAGACAAGGGACTGGGGTCAGGTGATAGTCATTTATATTCTGAAGAATCAGAGCTATGTATTTATTGGTAGCACCTGTGCGCAAAATACATGTGCCATCTGAAGAGGCTCCACTACAGCAGGAAGCTTTTTCCCTCCCTGGATATGACTTTCGTTTTTTAAGAAATGGGATTAGCCGGGTGTGGTGGCTCACACCTGTAATCCTAGCACTTTGAGAGGCCGAGGCAGGCGGATCCCCTGAGGTTGGGAGTTCGAGACCAGCCTGACCAATGTGGAGAAACCCTGTCTCTACTAAAAATGTAAAAAATTAGCCAGGCATGGTGGCAGGCACCTGTAATCCCAGCTACTCGGGAAGCTGAGGCAGGAGAATTGCTTGAACCTGGGAGGCGGAGGTTGCAGTGAGCCAAGACTGCACCATTACACTCCAGCCTGGGCAACAAGAACAAAAAAAAAAAAGAAGAAAGTAAAGAAATGGGATCAAGCTATGTTGCCCAAGCTGGTCTCAAACTCCTGGCCTCAAGCAATCCTCTCTCCTCCCAAAGGGATGAGTCATCATGCCTGGCCAGGCTATAACTTCTTTGAGAGCTAAGGCCACTCCTGGCACAGGAAGCTACAGCAATTATGATCTTAATACACTAACTGGCATATTTCAGATCATCTACACAACCACTTTATGTAAATGAGTACTTCCGCATGATTTCTGGGGCTTCAATCAGCCCTGGTATTCAGGATCAAGATACCAACAGTAATTCTGCCGTGTCTCCAGCTAACATGACTTTAGGTCAAACACGTCTTCATGCTGTAGCACACGGTACAAAAGAAGTATGATTAAAGGAAAACTGTAAGTTATCGCCAACTGGCACAGGATTGGTCAGGAAAGGAAAACTTATCCTAGCAGCCATGACTTCCTGAGCACAGATGATACAGTTTTAACAAAATGGCATCACCTGTCACATTAAAATCATGCTGTTAATTTGAATGGTATTTGTTTGGGAATTAGATTTGTAACAAATATGTATGTTTGTTATGGCGTTACAGTGATAGCTATGCTGATATATACCAGCTATAAACATGCTTGTTCTTTTTATGTTTGGATGTATTTTAAGAAACATTATAATAAAAATAATTTAAGGCAACATGGCTTTTCACCAATGTTTTCTCTCTAAAGGAGGTCTACCTTATTGAAGCTTAACAAAAAATACTACACTATCTCATGTAGCCAGCTGCCCTCCCACTGCAGAAAAGGAAATACGTGACTAATTGTTCTTCCCAAGAAAAGCAATATTAGAATAAGGTACCTCTTCAAGAGAAATTTTGGAGTAGAAAGATAAAAACATAACACAATTAGTTAAGCATTGACTAATATTAACATCAGTATAATAGATAAAACATGTATTTTTAGTTTTACTCTTCAATACTGGGCTGAGTTTAGAGAGTTCTTTTAACTCACTGACCCTAGCCAGGTGTGGTGGCTCATGCCAATAACCCCAGTAATTTGGGAGGCTGAGACAGGATGACTGCCTGTGCCTAGGAGCTCTAGACCATCCTGGGCAACACAGCAAGAACTTGTCTCTACAAAAAATAAACAATTAGCCAGGTATGGTGCCTGTAGTCCCAGGTACTTAGGAGGCTGTCGGGAGAGGATCGCTTGGACTTGGGAGGTCAAAGCTGCAGTGAACCACGATAACGCCACTGCACTCCAAGCTAGGCAACAGGATGAGATCCTGTCTCAAAAAAAAAAAAAAATCAACCCTTCTACATTTTTGTCAAAATTTTCTATTGTTACTTTCATGCTGTACACATGTGACTATGAACATGGGCTCTGAAAAGCAACAGCCATGCTTGAGAGCCATACTGTGGTCCCATCTAGGCTGGCTACTAACTACATTTAGATGACAGCAACAAATAGCAAAGTTTTAAGCTCTCCTTTTCTCCATTTTTAATCTGATTTTGTATTAATCTGTGCCATAATTAAAACATAAACTCAGTATTTATCTCTCACAACATAAAGCTTGTGGCCCTGTTTGCTTACCAAGCTCCATGATAGGATTCCACCACGAAATGCCCCTCTAAAGCATCTATTTTCTAGCAGACTAGAAGGTGCAGCAAACAAATTCCCCTCAAAGCACCACCACCTGAGCTGGCACCTTTTAGGAGAACATCCTCCACAGGTGAAGGACAGAAACCTCACACTCACCAGATGGTCCCAACAGCCCAAGTGCACCTGGGTACTGTGTGATCAAGCAAAAAATAAGACCTGGGACCGACACCAAGACTTCGTTTCACAAAGAGAAATCACAGGTGCAAAACAACGACCTCAACCTCAACAAAGCAGCCTTCTTCAGAAAACCACCCAAAGACTAGCTTAAAATACACATATAACTTTGAAAATACCAATTATGAGACATTAGAGAACTCTGCCCCTAAAGCTCTAACATCATGGATCACCAAAGGCGGCTGCTACATACATCCAGAATCTTTCCAGAACTGGACAATAATCAGTAAAATTGGAGAGTAACAAAGAAACCTTCCTATTTAGAGCTATATATCATTCTAGCCCTCTAATCATTCTAGACTAAAACAAATTCTCAAAAGGGCTCCTTACCTCCAGCAAATCAAAAAATTTTCAATAGTTCAGCTACTTTTAAATCCAGGGTGGTCCTACATCATCTTCCAAATTCCCCCTTTCCTCTTATCCCTTCCCAAAGGGATAATTAATTTGAGAAGCTTGCCATAGTACATATCCACAGGGAACAAACTTTTAAGTTATAAATTTTACAATTTATCTTAATTATAACAATATTTTTTTAAAGGAAAAATGGTAAATATTCCCATATTTATAACTGCAAGAGAAAGCCAATGTCTAAAGGAAATTTCTTTGAACTACCCACTGCAAGTCCTTCAGGATTGAAAAAAATCGATCCTATGTACAGCTGACTATAAATAGCCACCTTCCTTCCTGCCTCCTCTAGTCTGGAGCCACCACTACAGAAAGAGGAAAAAAAAAAAAAAAAAAACCCACAGTCCAATGTGCATCTTCCTTGATATAACGTGAGACATGAAGCAGCAGGGTGAACGCAAGGAGTAGAATTTGACATCTCAAAGACCCACATTCAAATTCTGGCTCTAACACTTACTAGCTGCAGAACTTTGGCCAAGTGACCCATGATCTCTAAGGCTCAGTTTTCTTATCCGAAAAACAGGAAAAATCATGTTTATGATCTAACATGACTGGCTCATGGATCCAATTTGATAACCATGTAAAATTGATACTACACTACAGCAGGGTTCTCAACCTCAGCAGCATTTGGTGCAAGATCATCACTGTGGGAGCCATCCTGTGCCATGTAGGATCTTTTGCAGCATCTCTGGCCTCCATTTTCCAGATGTCAGAGGCATCTCCTAAGTTGTGACAATCAAAAATGTCTCCAAGCAGCTGAGTGCAGTGGCGCATCCTGTAATTCCAGCACTTTGGAAGGCCGAGGCCGGTGGATCACCTGAGTTCGAGACCAGCCTGGCCAACATGGTGAAACCCCATTTCTACTAAAAATACAAAAATTAACCAGGTGTGGTAGCAGGCACCTGTAACCTCAGCTACTGGGAAAGCTGAGGCTGGAGAATCACTTGAACCCGGGAGGCAAAGGCTGCAGTGAGCCAAGATCGCACCATTGCACTGCAGCCTGGGCAACAAGAGTGAAACTCCATTCCAAAAAAAAAAGTCTCCAGGTATTACCAAACTTCCCCTAGAGGAGAAGAAAGGGTGCACGACCAGCTCCAGTTTAGACCCACTGTACTAAGCATTTAATAAAGGTAGGTTTCTTCCACTCCTCCCATCTACCTAGTCCTCTGAAGTAACCTAGGGATTATTCTAGACACCTCCCTTTTTTTGTACCTAATCAATCAGTATCCAAATTCAATGGAATCTGCCTCCTAAATACCTCCTGCCTTCATCCCCTGGCTCATTTGCATTGTCATCACCACCACTTCAGCCTGGACAGCTCTGTAACTGCTGAGGGTTGTCCAACTCAAATCCAATCTCCCCAAAGCTGCATGGTGAGCTTTAGAAAAGCCCGGATTGCCAGGCCCAATGGCTTGCACCTGTAACCCCAGCGACTCAGAAGGCTGGGATGGGAGGGATCATCTGAGGCCAGGGGTTCGAGACCAGCCTGGACAACCTACTTAATAATTAATTAGAAAAGCCCAGATCTCAACAGGTTTCTCAAGGTGCCTTAAACAATATAGTCCCAGCTTCCTGTTTAGGTCCACAAAGCTGCTGACATCCAGCCACTTCTTCCTTTAGCTTTTACAGTCTGGCCACCCAGGCCTCAGCTGTGCCTTCCCCACCCCACCCCCACCTTCCACCACCCCTGCTTGAAGAACTCCCTGACACACCACAGCATGACGGTTCCACTCAGGGTGTCTATGGCCAGGCTGCTTGTTCAAGTCCTGGCTCAGTCATTTACTATTAGTTCTGTGACCCTGGGCAAGTTATTTAATCTCTTTGTACCTCGGTTTCCCCACCTATAAAATGATAGCACCTACCTCAAAAGGCTATTGTGAGGATTTGTGTTGGTCTATTAAAATGTTGATTTTTAACTGATGAAAACTGTACAGTCTATCATGTACGTGTTATTTTGAAATATGTACACACTGTGGGGAATGGTTAATTCCAGCTAATTAACCTATGCATTACCCCACATACTTACCAAGTTTGCATACGAAGAACATTTAAAATCTATTCTCCTGGCAATTTTGAAGAATACATTGTTACTAGAGTAAAATTCTCAGTAATGACACAGACTAGAAAATAGGAGGAGAGGCTGAGCGTGGTGGCTCACACCTGTAATCCCCAAACTTTAGGAAGCCAAGGCAGGAGAAACACTTGAGCCTGGCCAACATAGTGAGATCCCATCTCTTAAGAAAAAGAAAGAGAAAGAAAATAGGAGGAGTAATGTATATTGCATAAACAAATTAAAGTTCAAAAAGACCTTTAAAAAGATGTTTTTTCTCTCACCAACTTACCTCATGGTCATCTAACCTGAGATCAGCACATGAATGGAGTAAACAGTCAAGGGATCGGATACACTGCTTGGGACTGGAGATGAATCATTGGGATGTGGCTGTTGTCTTCTGAGGAGGTGCCTAATCTACATAAGACAGGCACATAAACGATCCTTCATGTCTGTCAGTGAAGTATTTGGTAGAAGTAACTATGCAGGGAGGTGCTATTGAGTCTGGGATGTGAACAGGGATGACTGGAGACACAGAGGGCCCAGCTTTGAACAGTGACCTCTGAGCTGACTCTTAAATAAAAATAACAAAATGCACTAACAGTTGTGATTCTTCATGCCCAGGCTTCATTGATCCCTGAACCCTGTTCAGGCCTGGCTCTCCAGCGGGACAGGTACATCTGTGCTACCCCAAATCCCTTCACTGAATTCCTTCTCTGTTGAATTCATCAGTATCAATTGTTGTTGCCTGGAATCAAAACCCCATCAAAGATTTTGTATCAAAAAAGAAAAAAAAAAGATGTGCTA
>NW_016107370.1:1150790-1183337 GCF_001604975.1 Cebus imitator | reverse complement strand
GGAATGGCTGGGAATGGGAGGTACTGGTTCACAACCATGGCGTTTCCATTTTGCAAAATGAGAGTTCTATGGCTAGACGGGGGTGATGTGATGGCTGCATGACAATGTCATGCACATAATGCCACCAAACCATACACTTTAAAATGGCTAAGACAGTCAATTTTGTTATATGTATTTTACCACCATTTAAAAAAAATTACTTAAAATAATTGGAATCGCTGAGTGGAAGGAAGTGGGTACTCAGAGTCCTACAATCCCGGTTTGGGTAAGTTGCTCATTGCTAACATGCCAGAGAGCAAAAGCAGAGTGGGTTAAACTGTCCCTGCTGTTTGTTAAGCCCAAACTGTGTGCCTCTTCGTTGTAGGCTATTTTCAAGTTGCCTCAAGACGAACGCAGTGGGGATGAGCAAGGCCATGGGACTTATTGCTAAGGCCCAGGAATTCCCAGAACCAGAGACTTCATCTAGGTTAGATCACTGGCTGCCACTACCAGCCCACGGAATTGACTAGATACAAGCAAAGCTGGAGGCTGAGTTTTCATGGGAGCAGTTTTGCCAGACATTCTCAGTAAGGCTGGACCAAGCTTATGGCTATTCAACCTCAAGACAACCAATCCTGAAGCCCCAGACTAAATGCCAAGCAGCACCCAAGAAAAGGGGCTTTGCCAGTGCCTAGCCCATCCAGGTGCAGCTGCAGGGGACAATGACCAAGGGAGATTCTTACACTGGATGGACTTCAGCAGAGGCAAGCTGCCAGACTGGCTGACCAAAACAAATACTCCCAGCTGTTCCTGTTCAGCCAGCTCCCCACTGTTGAGTGTCTCACTTTCCCCTTCTCCAATAGAAGGTTCACTGTAGTCATCCTGTTCTTTCTTGGCCATTGCAGGTTCAATGTTTTGAGAGACATAACCTATTTAGTCATAAATCACCAGATCATTAAAAAAAAAAAAAAAAAAAAAAAAAAAAAAAAAAAAAAAAAAAAAAACCTCCTTTCAGGTGTAATATTACCCAGAGATCCTTGCAATACTTATATTCAGGTTACCCCCCTGGGGAAAGGGAGCATGTGCATTTCATGAAGCCTGATGGTGGATGCATTATCCAAGGTGTGGAATGCAGGGTCACCATGGCTGACTTCACCCCAGCTCAAGAGTAAGGCAAAAAAGGTAATTTTACCTCCTCCTTGCCATGGTGGCTGGTTGCAGGATGAAGAGATCTCAGCCTCCGTGGGCCCTGAGACACAAGGGGAGATTTCCTTAATCTTAAGAGAAAGCCATAGGAGGCAGTTCTCTTTCAAGTACATAGTTTAAAAAGAAAAAAAAGGTATAGCTCTGGCCAGGCACAGTGGCTCATGCCTGTAATCCCAGCACTATGGAAGGCCAAGGCAGGCAGATCACTTGAGGTCAAGAGTTCTAGACCAGCCTGGCCAACATGGTGAAACCCCATCTCCATTAAAAAGACAAAAATTAGCTGGGCTTCATGGTACATGCCTGTAGTCCCAGCTACTCAGGATGCTAAGGCAGGAGAATCGCTTAAACCCAGCAGGCGGAGGTTGCAGTGAGCTGAGATGGCATCACTCCTGCCCGGGCTACAGAGCAAGCCTCTGTCTCGAAAACAGTTAAAAAATTAAATAAATGAAAAAAATTATAGCTCTGTCAGTGGCAGGCAGCCTAGGACCAAGAAGCCCTAGAAAGAGCCAGGCTGTAGAAGGTAAAGCAGAAAAAACAATGAACCTGGTTTCTGAGGACATCCCTGAGCTGGCCCATTTCCTAACTGTCTAGGTGGACATTTTCTAATTGAGACATCATAACTGAACAACACAACTAGTTCCCATGGCAACTATCAATTATCTTTCACAATATGTGAGCCACTATAAAACACGAATTGAGACGGACCAACTCAAGCCCCACAATTCTAAGACACCATCCACTGTCAGCTGTCAATTTTCGGCGGTGAGGGGAGTGGAGGAGGATGGTGTGAGTGCAAGAAACCTACCAACACTTTAAACACATATCAACTGTAACATGAATTCAGAATTATTAAAAGGCTGGGGGTGGGGGCTGAGTGTGGTGGCTCACACCTGTAATCCCAGCACTTTCAGAGGCCGAGGTGGGCGGATCACAAGTTCAGGAGATCAAGACCATCCAGGCCAACATGGTGAAATCCCGTCTCTACTAAAAATACAAAATAATTAGCTGGGCGTGGCAGCACACGTCTGCAGTCCCAGCTACTCAGGAGGCTGAGGCAGGGGAATTGCTAGAACCCAGGAGGAAGAGGTTCAGTGAGCCAAGATTGGGCCACTGCACTCCAGCCGGAGTAACAGAGTAAGACGGGGCCTCAAAAAAAAAAAAAAAAAAAAAAAAAAAAAAAAAAAAAAAAAAAGGCTGGGGGAAGGGGAACAACGACAAGTCTGAATAAAAGTAACATGGTGTTTGTCAACTCCACCCTTCTGTTTGGGAAGAGATGTACTCTAGGTCACATCCAACGGTGGCTGGATATTACAAGTATGTTGAAAGAAACATGAAGAGCTGAGCGCTCGGGGGTGAGTACAGCTATGCAAAGCTATCACCTTGACATCTAAAAGTATTCAACACCTTATAGGGTAACGATAAGGTCTGTAACTCAAAACCTAAGAAAACAAAAATAAGGAGAAACAAATTGGAGTCTGATCGTGGGGCACAGTTTTCATAGCGCACACACACACACACACACAAATTTAGAGAATCCAAAACACTGCTAACAATGCAAATTACTTTCTTGCAACTGCAGTGCACAGAAGGATGGAAATTCTAACTTAAAGTGCCCACGGTGGAGAGAAATGAAACATCTATTTTGCAAACTGCAAGTGGGAAATAAAACAATTTAACAGTCATTTTTTTCTGAAAAATACTCCTTGCTATAGTCCTCCAACTCCCAACATAGTGGTGAGCTCCTAACAAACATGAAAATGACCTTGGGATCCTAAGCTACAATTAAAAAAAAAAAGTGTTCAACCGAACAAATGCTGTATCAATATTGTACTGAACAAGTGCTATAACTTTCACCTGAAGCTTGAAGTACATGCGTTTCAGGGATTTTTCAACTCACTTTTAAACTTACTTTTATATTAAGAAAAAAATGCTTATTGTAGAAATATAGAAAATACATATAAGCAAAACACGAGACAAGAAAAAATTACCTATAATCCCCTTTGCTCAAAGATAACCTTCGTTAACATGCTGGAATACATTCTTAGTCAGTTGTTCTTTTTTCTTGTATTATAGAGACAGAGTCTCACGATGTTGCCCAGGCTGGTCTTGAACTCCTGGGTTCAAGTGATCCTCCCCTCCTATCTCCCAAAGTGGTGGGACTACAGGCGTGAGCCACTGTGCGAAGCCACTAGTCATTTTCTCTACATGTAAACACTTTAACCCACAACAGGATTCTACTGCATCACTGTCTTGTAACCTAGTTTTTCTATTTAGTATTACGCTGCTGACATCTTCATGGCATTAAATATTCTTCAACACTGCCCCACCCCAATCATCACTCCCACAGCTGCAGTATACTCTTCTGTACCTCACTTCTCAAAAGGAGAAAAAGCTCTTACTCCTGCCTTAAAGTGTTCTCTTTAGTAGTAATACTAATAATATTCACTGAAAATTAAGGCATCGATTCCAAAGGC
The DNA here is from genome assembly GCF_001604975.1 of Cebus imitator. Taxonomy (NCBI): domain Eukaryota; kingdom Metazoa; phylum Chordata; class Mammalia; order Primates; family Cebidae; genus Cebus; species Cebus imitator. The sequence continues at coordinate 1,179,678 of NW_016107370.1, read as the reverse complement.
AGGCTCAGCCTGCATGGCATATACCACTTTCTCAAGAATCAGAATAAGCATTCTCTAGAACTCAAAGTCAACATGGAAAGTTCAGTGCTCTATAGATGGAGCTCAATCCAAAAACCACATTCATTTATCTTCTGGTGTTACTAACAAGTGGGGAAGAGATACAGCCAGTTTGAAGCTTAAAAACCAAGTTACTGACCATAATGATGTCTGCATCCAATTGTCACACACAATGTGTGACGCACAAAAGGAATGGGAGCAAGACGGATAACAGGAAGCAAACTGATTTTCAGTCTTTCAGTCTTGCTTTTTCTTTTTCTTTTGAAATGAGGTCTCATTCTGTTGCTCAGATTGGAGTGTGGTGATGCAATCGTTACTACTGCAGCCTTGAAATCGTGGGCTCAAGTGATCTTCCCACCTGGGCCTCTCAAGTAGCTGGGACCACAGGCATGCACCACCATGCCCAGCTAATTTGTTTATTTTTAATAGAGATGGGGTCTCACCATGTTGTACAGGCTTTGCTTTTTCTTTAAACCTTGCACTCCTTCCTCTAGCCAAAACAAACTGGGCAAAATGAAGTCGGCATGATGAGGACACCTGAAGACAACTCGCTTAATAACTGAGAAGGAAAAACAGAGACTAGCAAAGAAAGCAGAATATTCTCCATAAAGTCCCATTCATCAAGTTCTAAGGGTAGTTGGGAGATTCATAGGTTTGTGAAGCCTGTCAGGCTGTGGGACACAAACACATTTTTCTCCATTATTAAATAGTAATGAGTGCTTACTAAGCAAAGTAAATAGATTAGGGTTACTTTCATTTTCTGAAAAACCAAAGTAACTGCCAGCATTAAGAAAAAAAAGAACTTACACATGTAAATAAAACTAACCCATTCAACACAAACATCTTCAATTAAATAAGAAAAACTAACAGAAAGGGTCTTCATCTCCTACATTACCTCTGACCCAATGTCTGCCCTCACTGGCCTCCTCACATTAATGACATCTAACACTCAATTGCCAAAACATAAATCTAAAACTTAACATCACATAGGTCAGGTTAAAAAACTGATTAGCTTTGCATTTTCCAACATTCATTCATAACAGATGTTCAACGGGAGCAAAACCCAGTGTGACTTCCTGACAGCTAGGGATGTGTTGGTCACAGTTCCCAAGTACATTTCTCAATGTTACAACAGTCTTAATGTTTACCCACATTAAATGCAAATTCCAGCTTTACAACATGCTTTAAAATATACATTATAAGACATGATCCAAAATTGTACCCAAGGAGACCAAAAGCTAAGCCTCGAGTCAGGTTGTAAACTGGAAATTAATTAGAATGTAAAAACTGTTCACATAGGCAAGACCGGGAGGTGGAGATGCAAATCAGGCCCTTGTCACTACACCACTGGGTCCCCTCAAGACAGGGCACATGGTCTCTGTCTGCTAGACAGGTGGTGGAAACACGCAGGAGTCACTCAAGCAATCCATCAACACATTACTTCAGTGTGCCTGGGAAACTACAGGTCCACTGCAGCCCAGACAAAGAAAGTGACAGGTGATGGGACGTCACACAAACCAGCAAGAGGACAGTTCCCTCAGTTTATTCATCCTCTTCATGGGACCATCATCCCTACAAGCCCTCCCAAGTTCCACTTTCACAGGGTAGATTTCACATCACAGCTTTTTTTTTGAGACAGAGTTTCACTCTGTCACCCACGCTGGAGTGCAGGGGTGTAATTTCGGCTCACCACATCTCCATCTCCCAGGTTCAAGCGATTCTCCTACCTCAGCCTCCCAAACAGCTGGGATTACAGCAGTATGCCATCACACCTGGCAAATTTTTGTATTTTTAGTAAAAATGGGGTTTCGCCATATTGGTCAGGCTGGTCTCGAACTCCTGGCCTGAAGTGATCCCCCTGCCCCAGCCTGCCAAAGTGCTAGGATTATAGGCATGAGCCACCATGCCCAGTCACATCACAGTTTTTTAAACTTAAAACAAAAAAACTTCAGTTTTGAATGGCCATTTCTCTTGGTGATTAAGAGGTATGAAAAGAATAAAAATCTCTTGGTAGATGTTTGCCTGCCAAGAAGTCACCAAACACTGAATTTGATGACAGCAAGGGAAACTGAGAGCATTGCCATTTAACTTGGTAAGTTATCAATACAGGACCAAAGTCAGGGAGAAAAAGTGGACTGAAGTGTCAATTTTAAGCTAGTTACCCCAGATACACTTACATAATAAGGCTTTTCTCACCTAATGGCATTACAATAATCAGCACTCAGGTTCAAAACAAAATATTACAATCATAATGAGATTCTATTATTTGTGAAATAAGAGTCCCAGATCTTTACACCACCAAACTCCCTGCTAAAACTTCAGCCATAATCTTACATCAGGAATCAAGAATGTCTCCGCTAATCAAATACCAATAGTAGTGATAATTATCAGCTCCTTCTCAGAGTCAATAACAGAAAGTTATGGAAGGGTCCACGCGGTAGAACTAGAACTATTTAGAAAGTCTCTACTAAATCTAAATCTAGTTTCTTTATTCTCAACTCTAAATCATGCTCTCATTTCCATGTTCCAGCAACAAGCAACACCCAAGCCAACAGCAATATTAAACAGTGCACAGTACAAACATTGCCGCCTACAGTCTGAAAATGAAATACATTTGTTTATATTGTGACCTGGAAAAGACACAATGTAAAAACAGAAAGTAACATTTTGTCATGCTTCTCTTACCCTTCCTTAATCCCATTTTAATGGTGATAATAATACTTCTTCAAGGGCAACAATAAAATCTGTTTAATGCAGATCTTGTAACTCAAAATAAAAAATTGTCTCTCAATATTTATTTTCACCATTATATTATTTATATATTATTCTAATACTCCTTAGCATGGACTACCAAAAGATCAACATATAGTTTGCTTTATTATCAAATATTTCAGTAAGACAGACCCACTGATTCAAATATCTGCAACATTAAAAAGCTTGAAAACTCTTAAGTTAGGATCTCTCTCTCTCTCTCTTTTTTTTTTTTTTTTTTTAAGACAGTCTCGCTGTCACCCAGGCTGCAGTGCAATGGCACAATCTCGGCTCACTGCAACCTCCTCCTCCCAAGTTCAAGTGATTCTCCTGCCTCAGCCTCTCAAGTAGCTGGGGCTACAGGCATGTGCCACCACGCCTGGCTAATTTTTTGCGTTTTCTTTAGTAGAGATGGGGTTTCACCGTGTTAGCCAGGATGGTCTCAATCTCCTGTCCTCATGATCCCCCCGTCTCAGTCTCCCAAAGTGCTATGATTATAGCTGTGAGCCACCGAGCCTGTCAGATCTTTTTTTCCACTGCTCCTACTCATCTAAGACCGGAAATTCAAGGGCAACAATACAATCTGTTTAATACAGATCTTATAACTCAAAATAAAAAAATTAATTGGCTCTTAATCTATCACACATTGCCATATTTTCGCAATACCATTTTAAACACTGCACATACAGGTGATTAAATTAGCAATGAGCATAGTTGCTTCCTTTTGAAATGAGCGCAAAAGTAATTTAGCAGAAACTCAAGTGTACTGCTGCAATAATGTCACACTCAATCATTCTTAATATTTTTAAACGGTTTTATTGAGATGTAATTCACATACGACACAATTCACCCATTTAAAGGATACAGAACTCAATGACTTTCAGTATGTGTGGCATTATTCCTTGGGGTGTTATCTCTTTGCTTTTGTTTTCTGAGACAGAGTCTTGCTTTGTCACCCAGGCTGGAACACAGTGGCACCATCATGGCTCACCGCAGCCTCAACCTTCCAGGCTTTTCAAGCCATCCTTCCACCTCAGCCTCCCAAGCAGCTGGGACCACAGATGCGTGCCACATCCAGCTAAGGTTTTGTAATTTTTGTAGAGACGGGGTTTCACCACATTGCCCAGGCTGGTCTCAAACTCCTGGGTTCAAGTGATCTTACCACCTTGGCCACTTGAGATTATTCATTTTTCTTGGGAAAATATACCAAATATATTCAGGTACCCCAGAATCCCAAAACAAACTTTCTCAAGTAAGCTTCCAGGTAACGCGGCACACACTGTGTTGATGAAATGCCTGAGTACCGTGCAGTGGTTTTCATTAAAATTGCATTCTGTAATGGTAAATAATCTACAATCATCTGAGGGTCACCATTTTGTCACTGTCCTCACCCTCTGAGCAAAATTATTACCTTTTTAAAATTTTTTTTTGAGACAAAGTTTCACTCATGTTGCCAAGGTTGTAGTGCAATGGCACTAACTTGGCTCACTGCAACCTCCACCTCCCAGGTTCAAGCAATTCTCCTGCCTCAGCCTCCTGAATAGCTTCATTACAGGTGCCTGCCACCACACCCAACTAATTTTTTTATTTTTAGTAGAGATGGGGTTTCACCATGTTGGCCAGGCTGGTCTCGAACTCCTGACCTCAGGTAATCCTCCAGTCTCAGCCTCCCAAAGTGCTGGGATTACAGGTGTTAGCCACTGCACCCAGCCTATTAATATTATTTTTGAACAGAGTCTCAGTCTGTCACCCAGGCTGGAGTGCAGTAGCAAGATCTCAGCTCACCGCAATCTCTTCCTCCAGGGTTCAAGCTATTCTCCTGCCTCAGCCTCCTGAGTATCTGGCATTACAGGTGTCTGCCACCAAACCCAGCTAATTTTAATTATTATTATTATTACTATTATTATTTGTAGAGACAGGGTTACACTATGTTGGCCAGGCTGGTCTCAAACTCCTGACTTCAAGTGATCCACCCACCTCAGCCTCCTCACGTGCTGGGATTACAGATGTGAGCCACTATGTCTGGCCTGAGCAAAATTATTTTTATTCCTCAACAAAACTGATGCTCAATAATGAAATAAACAATCATAACATTCTGATTTAATAAAACTAAATATAATGAAAATTAAAATGTCAACGTCTACAAATTCCACAGACACTACATCCTTGATTCTATTCATTAGTCTTTTTATTTTGGAGACAGGGTCTCACTCTGTCGTCCAGGCTAGAGTGCAATGGAACCATCTTGGCTCACTGCAACCTCTGCCTCCAAGTTCAAGTGATCTTCCCACCTCAGCCTGCCAAGTAGCTCGGACTGCAGGCACATGCCACCATGATTGGCTAACTTTTCTATTTTTTGTAGACACAGAGTTTCACCATGTTGCCCAGCCTGGCCTCAAACTCCTGAGCTCAAGCGATTCACCTGCCTAGGCCTCCCAAAATGCTAGCATTACAGGAGAGAGCACTGCATCCAGCCCCTACAGTCAAATTTTAAAAGAACACGTCATATTCATGAATTTTACAAACTGATTTTAAATGTCAACATAAAAACTAGGCCCTTTTAAGAGTCTGTTTCTCAAATATTACCTACCATGTCCTGGGTATACAGTCTACTATCCAGCATCTAGACCTGATACAGGCACTTGGATTTGGCATGACTGGGCAAGGCTTATCTCTCTTCAGAAAACAGCCTGTTGGCATTCACCTTTAGATCCGAGAAAAATCTAAACTATAATTTCTGAAAGCAATCTCGTCCTCACCATTTTGCACAGCTGCAAAGATGGCACATAGGGTTTCCCAAGTAATCTCCTGAAAATACACACAGGCCACTTTTTTAAAACTAACAACTATTCTTAATCAGTTACAGATGGCTATCATCTAGGCCCCAGTTCCTTCTGTGCTAATGCCTATTTAAGGGCACTTCTCTTTTTCTAGCACTTTTCTCAAACACAGAAAAGCAGAAATCTGACTACTCGTTGACTTAAAAGTGCTGAATGATTGGGGATATTGAAACTGAAGGCGTGGACTTTTCCCAGGTTCCTAATCACTGTAATCCATCAATTCTAAAGCATGCTTGTTTTCATATTTCAACTTCTCTGAAATAAGGATGCTTCATGAGATGGACAGTATGTCATGACTTGACAGCAATTTTTTCTCTCAGTGGCACATGAAATAATGGCACATCTTAAAAGTGACAGTATCTTAAAGTGAAAGAAATATGGTTTCCATGCCAAAGGTTAGCCTTAAAGGTTTCTAACAAAGCAGATAATTATATATAAATAAGTAGAAAAACCCCTAAGACAACAGAAAGTAGTGGTGACTGCCACCATGGCAGAACTATCTGCCACATCTCAAAGGGCATAAGGCAAGCTACTGAATAGGTTAGAATGTAGCTTCAATTAAGCCAGATTTTCACCATTTTCATGAAATTTCCAAGCTTTAAGACACTCTGGAGACCACAATAAGCAGGGCTCCTGGTCAAACTGGCCCAGCAGCCATCAGTTTGCAACCAGTGGTGTTTATTTCTCTTACATCATCTTGAATAATTTAGCTACTAAGACCTTGCAGGGCATTTGGCAGAAAGGGAGGATTATTCAGCATGCAAAAAACTAGGCCTTTTGATTAAAAATACCTGGCTCCATAACTTACTTGTTCTGTGTCCTTATGCAGCTCATGTAACCTCTTTAAGCTTCCATTCCTCATCTGTAAATCACAGCCTACGCCACAGAATTCTCACGAGAATTAAACAAAATAGTATGTGCACGAGGCTTAGAACTTTGCTCTCATGGCACATCTTAAAACTGACAGCATCTTAAAGTGAAAAAAAATTATGGTATCCATGTCAAAAGTTAACCTTTTAGGTAGGTTATGAAGCGGATAATTATATGCAAATAAGTAGAAAGACCCCTAAACCAGCAGGGAGCCATGGTGACTGGCACCTATAAGCAGATCTGGCACCTCTCAAAGGACATAATGCAAGCCACTGATTGTGACTAGGCTGGAATGTGGCCCCAACTAAGCCGGATTTATGCCACTGGTGGAAGAAGCATTCAAAACTAGCCAACTATCCACGTTTGTATAGGATAAGGAGAAAAGGTGTCATTTATCCTATGTCAGCCTGGCCCTCATTTCTAAGCCATTTGCCTCGGTTTAACTACTAACAAAATTGTTTAATGTTTTATCTAACATAAGAAGCTGCCATTCAATCCTAGTATTTTGCTCAGTGGAAAAATCTTTTCAAAAAAAGATACCTTTCTAAGATGGAATAGATTTCAGAAAGTAGTAAAATTCATAACTATGTCAAAATGCACTATGGATTGCCAAAGATAAATAAATAAATAAAAATCCATCAAGGACTCAAGCCAGATGCAGAAACTAGTCCAAAGTGTTCTGATTCCAAACCAAATCTGATTTTGGGCCATGAATCAGAAGTTTTGTTACATTGCTAATCCCTTCACACCAAAAGTCCTTCATCTGATGACTCTGAATCTTGCTACTTACAGTGACATGATTTAAATTACAGTAAATATGAATTATAACTCACCAAAGAAACCTCCACCTGAAACACGGCAAAAATTAAACAGCATATACATTCACACAAGCAAAGCCTACTTCTCAACCCCTTGCCCTCTGCAAAGTGGACAGACCTCTGCTGATTATGTAAGCAACAGTGCTCTCTGCTTTGGCACCCCCGTTTTCTGGGTTCACGCAATGCTTTATCAGCAGTGCAGAGAGCGCAACAGTCTATAGATGGGACATAACTAAGTGCACTCCAAACATATTATGTTTTTCATCCATCTCAAATAAAAACACAAATCTACTTTTAAGAAATGTGGTAGGTAGGAGTGTCTACTTTCCTAAAAGGTTTATGAAGTTACTCTTCTAAATAGTGGTCAAAGTATCTTGATGTGTGATATTCTGCAGCACACCAAGTCTGCAGACTGAAGGGCACCCATATTTAACACCCCTTGGAAGAACCACCCTGCCTTTTGCTTCAGCGGGCATTCTACTTTCAGAGCCTGCTAAAATCTTTCATTGGTTTTTCTTACACATACTAATTCAGGGAGACAAAACAAGCTGTGCAAATTCAACAATTTGTTGTTAATATTCTAGGAAGGCATTCCCTGATTCTCTGAAGGGCAACCTGACAGCATGAAACCACCCATGAAAAACAAATACCACTGAAATGTGAAGTCATCAAAACTGCCCTGGCTTATTTTTTCACTGGTAGGAGAAAGTTGAAAAAGGAAGACAGATGAGACTCATCTTTTATAATACAATGTGTGCGGAGCCAAACAGTACCACTAACATGGCAATAAACAGACAACAAAAGGTGGCTTCATCGTCTTTTGCTATTTCCTGTACAGCCCCAAATACCCTTCTAGCAACATGCAGGAGGGAACCCAGTCACATATCAACACACAGTCGGACTCTGTTTACATCCCAAGCTTCACTTTCACACTAGACACCAGTTGATGATGATCAGTAGTGACTCCTGTAGACTAAAGTGGCAAGATGTGCTCTAGGTAGATTCTGACACTCAGTACCAATGTAAACAAAGCACAAACAACAGTGACTTTAACGTGATTCATTTATCCAGTTGCACTTTCCAAAACACTCTTAAAATCTTTTTATCGGGAGTTTTTACAGATAATTACGTTATTAAAACATTTTTTAAAAGAACCTAGGACAAAATGCAGCTGTCCTCACCCCCTAGGCCCCCGCAATACGTCAATCCAAGCAGCCCCTTTGTTTAGGAATGCCCGTGTCTCTGCAACTCTTAAGAGCTCAGGGCCTGCCCTCTACTGTCGCTAATTAAATGGAGAAGTAGGGGATGCAAGGGAAAGCTCCTGAAAGAGAGAAGCCAGGAAGGAGAGGAGAATCCCCCAAGGTAAATAAAACAACGCTACTTTTCACCTATCCCCAGGAAGCTACACAAAAGGGGAAATTATTTTACAAAAGCACAGCGAGGCAAAATAATCAAACACAAATTACATATTATTTGCATTGTGGTCATTCTTTGATCAAATAAATACATCACGGTTTGCCTAGCACCGCTAAGAAAGAAAGAATTCATACCCCAAACATCCTCCCCACCCCAAAATACCTCTTTCATTCCACACTTACGTAGCACACATGCACACACACCACGCCAGGGTAGGAGAGCTGCGGAGAGCGGAACCATAACATGAGCCTGTCTCAGATAATAGCCTTTCTTCCAGCCCCACCCCCATCACCAGAGAAAGAGGGAACCTCTGAAAAGAAAGGAGGGAGGGGAAGAAAGAGAAATCGAGAAAGCCTGAATTTCCAGGCATCAACTTTTCATGAAATGCACAACCAGGAGAGGAAATACCTCCCTGCTGAGTAATGCTTCTTGGGTTGTAAATTCACCTCTCAAAAGGGTAGCCAGACCTGAGCGCGCACCCCGCCAGATGGTAAACCACTCCTACCTGCTCCATCCAGCCTGCCCGTCACGCCGCGCCCGCGACAAGCGTCCCACCCCCCTTTTTGGCAGAGCAACATACCAGTAAGAGCCGAGCGTGGCTGGTCGAGAGAGGGCTAGGCAGTGATTGAGCAGGATTGTTTCAAAAGCCGGGAGTGGGAGACAGGGAGGAGACAGTGAAGGTAAAAACAAAGCCGTTTGCAGTGAAACCGACCGCCTGGAAGGCGTGGCTTATTCATTTGCTTTATTAGTAAAAGAGATCAATTGAGCTTTCCTCTCCCCACCCACCCACCCACCCAGGAGGTGCCGGGCTTTGAATCCTCGGGAGGAAAAAAATGGCAGGGCTGCAAGCTTCCTCCCCAAGTTTTCAGGAGCACCTGCCACCAGCCTTGAACACCTCCCCCACCGAGGCTCCGAAATCCACAATCCTGGCCGTAGACTTTGCAAAACGAGGGGAGGGACTCACGCAGCGCGACCCGCATTCCCACTGGAATAAGCACGCACAGGCTTCTGAGCGCCTGCTGATCCACACAATTATGAGAGAAAGTTCCAGGGGGAGACGATAGGGCTCCTCTGCAGCCCCAGGTCTCCAGCCGCGCGACCCAGACGTGACAAGCATCATGGACTCCCGGGCTGCAGGGGCGAGAGGCGGAAAGTTGCCTAACAGCCCCGGTAGACACTGCTAGGAGGAGAGGGGGGAAGAGAGGCGCGCGTGCCCCCTCCCTCCCCTCCCCAAAGCCGGGAGCGGCGGAGTGAACCCCCAGCTCCGAGGGCATCGCGCCGCTTTATTTACAAACAATGCGCTCCGCTAGCGGATGGGGGGGGGCGGAAGTACCCAAGCTCCCCTCGGTCCCTCTCCGGGGCGCTCCCGCTTTGGGGCTCCCCTGGAGACGCTGGGCAAGAGCGCCCCAGGGGCGGCCCTTTTCCCCTCCCCCTGCAAGCGTGGGACAGGAACTCCCAGGGGAGTCCCGGGCAGGAAGAGGGTGCCACTCACCTCGTCTTCGGAAAGTCCATAGACCGGCTCCCCGAGCCCGGTCGCCATGGAGCCGGCGCCCCGCGCGGGGTCCGAGACGCTCCCGGCGGCTGTGCTGCGGCGCGGGCGGGCGGCAGGGTCTCCCCCCAGCCTCCGGGTCCTGCGGGTCCCGCACCCTGCCCCGCACACACTCCGCTCGGGGAGCGGCCGGGTGCGGGCAGGTGAGGGTGCCCGAGCGCGCGCCCCGGCCGCTGCGGCGCCGCTTCTTCCCGGAAGGCTGCGGGACCGGCCGGCCGGCGGCTCCCGAGAGCGCGCCGAGCAGCGGGTGGCAGCCCCAGCGCCTCTCCCTGCTCGCGGCGGCGGCGCGGAGCCCGCCGGGCTTTCCCTCCCCGCGGCCCTCGCCTCCCTCCCGCCCCGCCGCTCTCCGCCACTCTCCGCCCCTCTTCGAGCCTGCTCTGCGCTCCCGGGGACCCGGCTTGCCCGCCCCCTCGCTCGCGCCGTCCGGACCCCCGTTCTCTCCGCCCCCTCCTCCGCCTCCTCCGCCTCCTCCCACACGCGCCGCCAGGGGACCCTCCCCGCTCGCCGGGGCGGGCACACGCGCCCCCCCCAAGCCAATCACAGGCCGGGCTGGGGGACGGGCAGCGCGCTGCGGGGGTGGTGGAGTTCAGCCCCACGCCCACCCCAGCCCCAGGCCCCTGGCGCGGCGCCGCGGGGGTCAGTCGGCCGCTGGGGCGTGTCCGGGCGCGCTCGGCTTGCGCTGCTGACCCTCCCTCCACTTTTGGGAGGAGGTGGGCTGGACGTTTGGGGGCGCCGGGGCATTTTGCGAACAACAACAAAAACGCCATGAGCGTTTCTTCCTCCCGGTGGTCTTTTTACCAAGAGCCCTGAGCTCGCTGTTGAATGTGAAAAAGGGAAAAGATGGATGTTTCTAGACCCTTTTAAATTCTGTGCAGCCCCGGCGAGCAGGACTTGGCTACACTGTCAGCTCCTGGGAGCGAGCCGCCCGGCCGGGCCGCCAGCCGAGGAGAGGCTGCCCCTGTGTGGCCGCGAGTCGCCATTGCCTGTGTTAACCTTACAGGGAACAAAATCAACACAGCGCCCGCCCCGAGTACACACCCACCCACGCGAAAGCAGACAGCATGGTTCTTTGAATAAAGGGCAGTTCATTTTTGAGCTGCAACGTGAAATATCAAACTCAAGCTTAAGGTTATCCTTTGCATATGCAAACGATCGAGACGTCTTATTAGCCACCGTAGGATTCTTCCCACGTCTTAGCTACTGTTTCTCTAGCAAGCAGTTCATTTAATCCTTCCGATTCACAGGACTGCAAGAGGCTACTTTAAATAAGTGAAAGAAATTCGTCAGTCGACTTTTTCAGGAAGCCTTTCCTTAAATTTAGATGTTAAGTGCAGTTGTGAGTTCAAAAACAAAATAGACGCAGAACATTGTATTTGCCTTTGAAAAGGAAACATCAAAGTGCCTACTTGGGTATTATCGGGATGCATTTAGGATTTTCGTTCAAGGAAGTTGAGAGAGAACTCACGTGACCCGAAAGACTCCTCTTCCTCGTCGCCAGCTACAAAACTAAATATCTGTTGTTCGCCTAACCCATCCTACCTTAACCTCTCCTTTGCCTCCCTTCAACATGACTGGTTTAAAACGTGCGCCATAGAATGGATTTTCTTTGAAGACTTAACATTCTACTCAGAAGCCTTCTCTAGAAATCTTCATCCATCAAGTCCACAGTACTTACAGGCTACAAAACCCCAAATAAGAAACAAACAGTCTTTATGGAGAATTGTTTAAAAGTCAGATTTCTGTTCATTCGTTCTCTACTGAGGTTTTTCAACCTTTTCAAACCTGCAGTCTTTAGGCTGGGCGCGGTGGCTCACACCTTTAATCCCATTACTTTAGGAGGCCTAGGCGGGCGGATCACTTGAGGCCAGGAGTTCGAGACCAGCCTGGCTAACATGGCAAAACCCTGTCTCTACTAAAATACAAAAAAATAGCTGGGCGTGGTGGCAGGCCCCTGTAACCTCAGCTACTCGGTTAGGCTGAGGCACGAGAATTGCTTGAAACCGGGAGGTGGAGGTTGCAGTGAGTCAAGATCAGGCCACTGCACTCCAGCCTGGGCAACACAGCGAGACTCCATTTCAAAAACAAAAACACCGTGAAGTATTTTGACAGACAAAAGGTGCACATGCACACTCTCTCTCTCTCTCCCTCTCACTTGACTCTTTCACTCTCACTGACACACACACACATTCTTAGATGCCCTTCCCCCAGCCTGTGACCCTCGTGGATGACAGTCAGTGCTTCTCTACCTACCCTCACTAGCCAAGCCTTTGTAAAATTTGTACAGTTAATATTATGAAGGAAGGAAAATAATTGATTAATAATGCCAGCATTTTGGGAGGCAGAGGCAGGAGGCTCATTTGAGGCCAGGAGTTCAAGACCAGCCTGAGCAATATAATGAGAACCCTGTCTCTATTTAAAAAAAAACAAAGAGAGAGAGAGAAAAAAAAAAAAAAAAAAAAAAAAGTTAGCCAAGTGTGGTGGCATGGGGCCAGGTCCCTAGTCCTAGCTACTCGGGAGGCTGAGACTAGAGGATCACTTGAGCCCAGAAGTCCAAGGTTACAAGGAGCTATGATACTGCCATTGCACTCCAGCCTGAGTGACAGAGCAAGACCCTGTGTCTCTAAATAAATAAATAAATAAATAATCGATTCTTAACATGTGCTGGTAGAAAATTATAATTTCTAATAACACAGGACACTCCTTCCACGCCCTGGAGGTGCACGATTTCAGACTTTACCTTTGGGTGAGTCTATATTATCTGGAAACTGTAGAGGGCTGTGGCAGTTTCTCTTCCTATCCTTTATCATCTGCTCTTGCACACCCACCACATCAGCCTATACCCCTGCACTCGGGGTGATGTCCTTATATTTCCCTGAGGGATGGTTATTAGAAACTCTAGGATGAAACTTGCCATATGTCACTTATTGTGGGGTGTTTATAAAATCATAATCCATGACACCAACATCCTCTGTAAGAAGACTAATAAACTAGACATTTATTTCAGATCTACGAAGAAAAGCATTTTTTGTTTTCAAGAAACTGATAAGCTTTTGCATGGCGGATGACCAAAACTGTTAAAACTGAATGTGCTTTTCTATCTACTTTGGACACCAGGAAGCTCAGAACCAGTTTCATGGTCTTAAGCCATAAAATAACCCATAAAAAAATAAATCAATCCCCTTTGTAACTATATACCAACTTTTCCCCAGTGCTGTGGTTCTCTACTCTGCATGTACATTGCAATCATCTGGGGAGCTTTAAAATAGACTAAGTGCCCAGTAACCAGCATCAGAGAGTATGATTTAATGGGTTCTGACATCAGTAGCTGCAACAACCTCCCAGGTGATGTTAATATACGTTTAAGGCTCAGAACATCAACTTAGGCCAGTGGTTTCCAAATTTTGCTACACATAGAAACATTTGGGAATTTTTACTCCTATTCCTCTCTGCCTCCTACTCCCAAACATTATGATTTAATTAGTGTGGGGTGCCACGTGGGCATCAAGAGCTTTAAAAGTTCCTCAGGTGATCCTAATGCACTACTGCAAAGTTTAGAGACATCTGGCCTAGATTTATATTACTATTATTTTTTTCTTTTCTTTTCTTTTCTTTTTTCCCCCGAGAGACAAGGTCTGGCTCTGTTGTCCAGGCTGGAGAACAGTGGCATGATCTCAGCTCACTGTAGCCTCAAACTTCAGGGCTCAAGTGATCCTCCCACTTCAGTGTCCCAAGTATCTGGGACTACAGGAGCACACCACTGTACCTCTGTACCTGGATAAGGTTTATTTTTTGTAAAGATGAGGTCTCCCTTTGTTGCCCAGGCCGGTCTCCAATTCCTGGCTTCAAGTGATCCTCCCACCTTGGCCTCCCAGAGTGTTGGAATTACAGGCATGAGCCACTGAGCCCAGCCAATATTCCTTTTCCTTATATATTTTCCATGACCCTGTTTTTTCTTTCCTTTTTTTTTCAACTTAGAGGAAATTAGATGTTATAAACACACTCAAGTCTTTTGTGGAGTGAGGTAGGATGTAAACAAACATACTTAGGTAACTAGCACATCAATCAGTTTACCCATGATCTACTCTGAAGTTTCAGATTAGTAATCCAAGTTCTTTGGGGAAGAGGGAGGACAACCCGTAAAAGAAACTATTCAGCAGGTGTTTCTAAAGCAATGTTTTGCCCAGGCACAGTGGCTCATGTCTATAATCCCAGCACTTTGAAAGGCCAAGGTGGGTGGATCACCTGAGGTCAGGAGTTCAAGACCAACTATATGGCCTATATGGTGAAACCCCTTATTTACTAAAGATACAAAAATTAGCCGGGCATGGTGGCACATGCCTGTAATTCCAGCTACTTGGGAGGCTGAGGCAGGAGAATCACTTGAACCCAGGGGGTGGAGGTTGCAGTGAGCAGAGATCATGCCGCTGCATTCCAGCCTGGGTGACAAGAGTGAAACTCAATCTCAAAAAAAAAAAAAAAAGTGAAAGCAATGTTTCCTCCAGTCCGTTTTGCATCTACCCAACAATTGCATAGAATCTTAACTTGTAGATTCTCCTCTAGAATTCATTTCCCTTTGTTTCCTTTGCAGGCTGCCTTTAGAATCTTAGATTTGATACTGTGGGTGTTTGGCAAATACTCTTCACTTGGATCATCAGAAATAAAAAATTAGCAAGAACAGTCTTAAAGTACAATGGGTAATCACAAATAGGGAACATTTTAATGCTACACCTCTTTACAAGTTATTGAGTTGTCTTAGCAAAACTATGTAGATCATAATCACATCTGGGAAGTACTCAGAGAAGAATAATACATGTCACATGTTTAAGTTTCATATAAATAACACTCGATTTTTCTCTTCAATTTTTGGTGATGATTTGTCTTTTTTAAAAAGAAAGCCTATTAGGCAGACACTTTCAAGATGGCCACGAACCTGTAAAAACTGGTATCATCTTGGAACTCAGCACCATTCCTTGACACACAGAAATGTCACAAAGTTAAACCATTTATGATTATATAAAAAAGCTATATTATGCTTCAAATTTTTCACAAATATACAGGTGGGTAGCAAAGAATGGCTTGTAAATAACTCATCTTTTTGTATAAAAATAGCTGTATTAGGCCATTCTTGCAATACTATTAATGAAGAAATAACTGAGGCCAGGTGCAGTGGCTCATACCTGTAATCCCAGCACTTTGGGAGGCTGAGGAGGGCGGATCCCTTGAGTCCAGCAGTTTGAGACCAGCTGGGCAACATAGTGAGACCTCGTCTCTTAAAAAAAAAAAAAATACGAAAATTAGCTGGGCCTGGTGGCTTGTGTCTGTAGTCCCAGCTACTCAGGGGTCTGAGGCAGGAAGATCCTTTGAGCCTTGGAGGTTGAGGCTGAGACATGCCAAGGTAGTGCCAGTGCACTCCAGTTTGGGCAACAGAGCCAGACGGTGAAAGAAAAAGAGAAAGAAAGAAAGAGGAAGAAGGAAAGGAGGGGATGGAGGGAGAGAGAGAAAGAAAGAAGGAAAGGAAAGAAGGAAGGAAGGAAGGAAGCAGAAAAGAGAAAAGAAAAAGAAAGGAAAGAAAAGAGAGAAAGAGCTGAGGCTGGGTAATTTATAAAGAAGAGGTTTAATTGGCTCGTGGTTCTGTAGGCTGTACAGGAATGCACAGGAAGCACGGCGCTGGCATTTGCTTCTGGGGAGGCCTCAGGAAGCTCACAATCATGGTGGAAGGCGATGGGCAGCCAGCACTTCACATGGTGAGAGCGAGAGCAAGAGGGGGTGGGGAGGTGCCACATACTTTTAAACAACCAGATCTCACATGAACTAACAGAGCTAGAACTCACTTATCATTAAGGGGATATGCTAAGCCATTCATGAGGGATCTGCCCTCATGATCCAGTCACCTCCCACCGGGGCCACCTCCAACATTGTGAATCACATTTCAACAAGAAATTTGGAGAGGACAAATATCCAAATCATATCAATAGCTGAGCTTTCTAAGAAATACATTTTGAATACCTATGTGCTATTTATTCTAGAGCTCTGAAAGTAATAAAATGTTGCTGGATTCTCAAACTGTTCTTTGCTCAGTTAAAATCTGTTAAATTTAATATGTCTGAAGTTTTTTTTTTTTTAAATGCCTAATGTAACAAACCAAAAGTTCTTATCTTAATCCCGTATCTGAAGATGAAGCTTAAAAAAACTATTTTGATCAGGTGTTTGTTTATTTATGTTGAGACGGAGTCTCCTTCTGTCACCCAGGCTGTGGTGCAGTGGTGCGATCTCGGCTCACTGCAAATTCCGCCTCCCAGGTTCAAGCTATTCTCCTGCCTCAGCCTCCTGAGTGGCTGTGATTACAGGTGTGTGCCACCATGCCTGGCTAATTTTTGTATTTTTATTAGAGATGGGGTTTGCCTGTGTTGGTCAAACTGGTCTAGAACTCCTGACTTCATGGTCTGCCCACCTCAGCCTTCCAAAGTGCTGGGATTACAGGCATGAGCCACCGTGCCCAGCCAAATTTTTTGTTTATTTTTAAAAACAATTTTGTAGAGACAAGGTCTTGCTATGTTGCCCAAGCTGGTCCCAAACTCCTGGCCTCAAGTGATCCTCCTGCCTTGGCCTCCCAAAGTGTTAGGATTATAGATGTCAGCCACCATGCCTGGCTCCTGTCTTTTTTTTTTTTTAATCACCAAATTAGATATTATTATTATATTATACAATTTCTTTTAGCATTACCCATGTATTTTGCGGTTTCTTTTCTAAGGATTCCTTGTTGCTTCTTAGACGTTTCTTTGGTATTGTTTTCCTTCTTCCTAGGAACTTCCTTTAAAATTCCTTTAGTAAAGGTCCATTGGTAATAAACGCAGTTTTTGTTTACCTGAAAATGTCTATCCTCATCCATAAGAGAAGGTGACATGATATATTAGAAACAGACTCAAAGCTGTTCTGGAACATGGCTGGATGTAAATAAATATTCTTTTTTTTTTTTTCTTGAGACGGAGTTTCACTCTTGTTACCCAGGCTGGAGTGCAATGGCGCGATCTCGGCTCACCGCAACCTCCGCCTCCTGGGTTCAGGCAATTCTCCTGCCTCAGCGTCCTGTAAATAAATATTCTTAATGTGATTAGTGTCATTGATCGGTTTTACCTAACCCCTATCCCTCTGAAGTCTCGGGTTTATAATCAGTGTATTTTGGGGGGTTCTAGGGGACAGAACAACCCTTCAGAAAAAAACAGTAGTCTTATCCCAGGTAAAATGTTTCATTCTCAGCACTCTGAAAATGTTCTTCCTCTGATTTCTGGCTTCCATTGTTGATGAACAGTCAGCTGTTATTCTAAAGATTGTCCCTTTTAAGTCGTTTGCCTTACCTCCAGCTGCTTTTTGTTCTCAGTGTACTAAGCTTTCTATGATTTGTCTACATGTGGCTTTCCTTTTCTCCATCCCGCCTAATGTACTCTGTGGTTTTTCTATCTCGGATTTAAATCTCATTTCTGGAAAATGCTCAGCTACAAATCTATCTATTCATATATTCTGTTTTATCTGTTGTTTATATTCTGTTCTTCTAGGGCTCCAATTAATTACATGTTAGACATTCTCATTCTATCCTCTGTATCTCTTAACCATTTTCATATTCAGTTTCCCTTGTCTGCTACACTCTGGGTGATTTGCTCAAACTTCTACTTTGCTAAATAACTATTTAGTTTAGTCTCATTTTCTGTTTGGCCCATCAATTGAGTTTTTTAAATTCAACAATTAGACTCAGTAATTGTATCCAAAGGTTTTTAGCCCTCGTGGTGGTGCATGCCTATAGTCCCAGCTACTCAGAAGGCTGAGGCAGGAGGATCACTTGAGCCCAGGTGTCTGAAGTTGTCTGAGCTATGATCACACCACTACACTCTAGTCTGGGTGTCTCAAAAAGTTTAATTAATGAATTATAAATAAATAAAAGTTGTATTTCTTTTTCAAATCAGCCTCTTCATTCTTGAGTTTCTTACTTTATGC
Source organism: Cebus imitator (assembly GCF_001604975.1). Lineage (NCBI taxonomy): Eukaryota > Metazoa > Chordata > Mammalia > Primates > Cebidae > Cebus > Cebus imitator. The sequence continues at coordinate 1,161,388 of NW_016107370.1, read as the reverse complement.
CTACAAATTTTATTTTATTAAATGTTTCATAACTAATTATTTTACATTTCATTAATTCTCACATCTAAAAGTTTGGGGTGTGTATTCTGTTGTTTCTGCTGACTCTTACTTATAGTGACTTCATCCCATGTTGTATTGATTGGGAATTCATTTGGTTGTGATATTATTTGGCTAATCTTAGTCTATGGGAATCCAAAGTGGATTTCTGTTTCTGCAAAGAAGCAGGGGACACGACCACTCTGGGACCACTTTAGCCCCATTTGAGAGTCTCAACTTAATGCAGAAGTCTCAGGTTCAGCCACCAGCCAAAGGGTTAGTCTCCCTTCAACTGCAATATTGATATATTAATAGCATTTACTTGCTGCTTACTGCATCATTCTTTAGCTTTAGCTAACTTTTGTCAGATTGGAGGAGTATGATAGACTGTGTTATTATTTGGCAAATATTCACTTCCTTACCCCCAGTAAATGTCCCTCCCCCAGTGATATTGCACCTACTTTGGCCAATAGAATCAGCAAAAATGGCAGTGTGGCCACTTTAAAACAGACATCATAAGAGGTATGCAAGATTCTACAACTTCTTTTGTGCTCCTGGCCTCCATCATGAGAACATCACATCCTAGATGAGCATCGCTCCTTAAGTGTCAATGAGGAGAACCATAAACAGACCTGAACCTGACCTGGAGCATGGAGCAAGGTTATCCAGCTTAAGAGTTGTCAACATGCAATGCAAATTAGAAATAAATGCTTTCTGTTGTAGACACTGAGATTTTGAGATTTTTGCTGTACATCATTATCACAGCCAAAGCTGACTAATATAAGGGACCTTAAGAGATGAATTCCCATATGTACTGCAAGCCTAGCAACACATTTAAAAAGTTAGGATTGCTTATAATGAGGAGACCCTTCACTATAGCTAGACTACCACAATGCCAGCTGAGGAAGCTCAAGTGACCCTCCTTACTAATGAAGCACTTGAGATTTAATGCAGTTAAGTCTTTTTGCCTTAAAAGAGGCACAGCCAAATTTGGTTTTTGTTGATTTATTGGTTGTTTTTATTTTTTAGACAGAGTCTCACTCTGTCACCGAGGCTGGAGTGCAGTGGCATGATCTTGGCTCACTGCAACCTCTGCCTGCCAGGTTCAAATGATTCTCCTGCCTCAGCCTCCCAAGTAGCTGAGACTACAGGCATGCACCACCATGCCCAGCTAATTTTTGTATTTTTAGTAGAGATGGAGTTTGACCATGTTGGTCAGGTTGGTCTCGAACTCCTGACCTCAAATGATCCACCTGCCTCGGCTTCCCAAAGTTCTGGGATTACATGTGTTAGCCACAGTGCCGGCCTAAAAACTTGTTGTTGTTTTTTTAAATCATACCTTTACATTCTAATTTATCCCCATTCACACATGTACTAAAATTTAAAATCAAACATCAAGTTCCTGTTTCCTAGAAATAGGGAAGAGCATTAATTAGTTCATATGGCTGGACCCTGTAACATATTACCACACATTTGGTGACATAAAAGAACAGAAATTTTTTCTTTTACACTTCTGGAGCCCAGATGTTCAAAATCAATGTCAACAGGCCAAGAGACAAGGTAGCGATTGTAGGGGAGAATCCGTGTCCTTGCTTTCTAGAGCTGGATTCCTTGTATTCCCTGGCTAACAGCCCCTCCCTGCATCTTCAATCCTGGTACCATCTTCAGAGCCCTCTGTCTGCTAAGGTTATGACATCACCTTCTTTCTTCTGTCTGCAGTCAGGTATCTTTCTGCCTCCGTCTAATAAGGACACATGATTATATTTGGAATCCACCCACATAATCTAGGATACCCTCTTACCTCAACACCTTTAACTTGATTACATATACAAAATCTCTTTTGCCATATAATCACATTTACAGCTTCTAGGGATGAAGACCTGGATATACTTGGAGGCCATTATTCAACCAACTACAAGAAGTATGATGGCAAATTTCAGAATATACTTTTCTAGATGCCACAGAAATGCTCAATTATTCAAGTCCAATTTTTGCAAGATAAGGGAAATGATTTGTGGGGTATTTTTCTACTTCTTTGAATTTTTATTTTCCAAGAAGCAAAATAAATTATGTCCTTCAACTTTAGGGTAGACATTCTAAAACAGAAGCTTTAATAAACAATTTTGATAAGTTTAGTGATTATTTATTTTAAAAATAACAATGTCTTTAGTAGTGTGAAAAATCTCTACTTAATTTAAAAGGTGACTGATGTGTCATTTTAGAACTCTTTTACTACTCCACTAATATAATTTCAAAGTATGCTTCTAGATGATTTTCTCTACATTTATGGTTTGTTTAAAAGCAGGAAGACCTAGAAAAAGTCATTGAATGACTCAACCAGCAAGTCCAAAGATATCTCCAACAATGTTGGATTCGCTTTCTGCTGTGTGTGTGGCAGGGTTGGGTTGGAGTGCATATTGGAAAAGAGAAAGGGGATTCACATTGTGGAAATTCTCTTTAATGATCAGTAGTGGCTTCACAAGTTATGAGTTAGCAGTTGAGATAACAAAACCAACTCCTTCAGCTAGTAATGGCAAACAAACATCCTGTGTTTTTCTTTACAATTTTTCCATCGCCCAACCTCCAATGCAACCCCCATCACGCTCACTGTCCCTCCTCCACTCCTACCTCTTTCGGAATAGAATCTTCTGGTTCTATGAACTATTCTTTTAGTATCACTGACTGTGTCAAAATTTGATCCCAACAGAGAAAATTCCTCCATAGATTCTAGATTCTGTTCACCAGTGTCTCTAGGACATATCTCCTGGGAGTGCTGCAGTCTTATCACGGTGGTGCTATGGCTGGAGCTGAGCCGCTTCTCTGCCTTTCCACGAAGGGCAAAACTTAAGAGAACAGGATTAAAATACAGGAGATTTTAAAAAGTCACAGGTTTGACAACATACTTAGTTGGCAAATTCATGGGGAAACAAGACTTTCACACATTGCTGGTGAGAATGCAAAGCAACCCCTGTGAAGAGGCATTTATCTGTGTCTAGCAAATTACACTGGTATTTCCTCATTAATCCAGCAGTCCCACTTCTAACTCTATCTGCACTGGCAAAATATGAAGTGAAATGTGCATTTGAAATATCAAAAGATTGGAAACAACCCTAAAAGTCCACCAATAGAGAAGTAGTTGAATCAATTATTGGTATAGCCAGCCAGTGAAGCACCGTGTAACTCCATGAGGACGCTCCCTCTACATTGAGGTGGGGTAATCTTCAGGGTATATTAAGTTAAATAATAATTTTTAAAAAGCAGAGTGCAGAACCATGTTTACCCTGGGCTACAATCGTATACATGTGGAAAAGCAGGCCTGAGTCTAGAAGTATAGATGCTATCATCAGGGCTCTGTCTCTCAGCTCTGCGAGCTTCTGCTTGGCTTCATTTTGCAGTCTGGTTCTTTCCATATAGTAAATAAAAAGACTGCTTGCACCGCAAGCTACCCACCTTCCCTGCAAAAAAAATTAAAAACATAAACAAACAAACAAAATCTAGTTTTTATCAATTATACCTTAATAAAGCTGGAGGTGCTTGGAAGAACTGGTTCCCCCCCAGACTATTCTACCAAACAAGGAAGGTATAGACTGTGCATGGGGGAGAAGAGAAGAGGGGAGAGAAGCTGACAGCCCCATGGGGACCATATACCATTGAGGAAAGAAAGGGTCTCCAGATAAAATGTGGGCACTGAACACACAAGGACAACAGATGCCCAGTCCAGGCGAAGACCTCTGAGAATGAGACAATAGGAAGAAATTATTGCATTTGTCCAGACATCACATTTCTACACAAAATACGTAAGATATTAAACACCATGAGCCTCCTTATTGCAGGATATCAGATGGAAGCAGCTGTCAACATTTCTTAATCCTTCATGTCCAATGACTCATAGCAATATATTGAATTAATTTAGGGCCTGCCTTATAATTTGTTTCTGGGTTTTTCATTGCACCTAGTGGATTTTTAAGGGAATCTGAAGTCCATCCTCAGGAAACAAGGCAGGAGTTTTAGAAAGGGAATTCTGAACTGTAAAGGTGCGATAAAAACGTCAAGACTCACGCCTGCACAAGGACAAAAAGCTTTCAGTGTTATGTTTCATGCCCAGAGAGCTCAGTCTTTGCTTCCCCGAGCATGGTTGCCTCTGGAGTTCCCTGGGGCCAGCTGTAATGAAGATCTTCCAGGAAACAGCGGGTATTGCTTATTGGAAGGAGAGTAATGGTCTTAGAAGCACTTTGGGAGAGGCAGAGATGCTTCCATTGGCCTTGTCCACCCAGGCCACCTGCTCAACCTTAGAATTTTTGAAGATGGGCAGAAGCATCCAAATGAAAGCAAATTTCCAGGCACTGAAAGGCTGTGATGGCTAAGAAAGTCTGATTTTTCTGGTGGCTCCTACCTGTTTCAGTATGAAAACAACTTGTTTTTTTAAAAAAATAGAGACAGGGTCTCACTATATTGCTCAAGCTGGTCTTGAACTCCTGGCCTCCAGTGATCCTCTGGCCTCGGCCTCCCAAAGCACTGGGATTACAGGTATGAGCCATCATGCCCAGCCAGTATGAAAGCTTCTGTAATAACACATTCTTCCCACCTGTTTCAGCATGAAGACTTCTAAAATCAACTACTGTTATGAATTGTTACAAATATAATTTCTCCTCCTCTCTTTCCCTTTATCCTAAAACCAGACATCTCTGGATCATGGCTAGAGAAATCTTCTGTCTTTCATGGTTGAAACTGAGCCTGGGGAAATGGCCTTGTTACCTTTTCATAGATAATTCCAGTAAGCCCTGCTAGTTAATGGCCTCTTATTCTGTATGGTCTCCAAGATCGGCTAATTGAAGACTCAACTTCAATTAATATACAACAAACAAAACTCCTATGCTTTGTTTGTTCATCTGTTTGTGACAGAGTCACCCTCTGTTACCCAGGCTGGCATGCAGTGGCATGATCTCGGCTCACTGCAACTTCCTCCTCCTGGGTTCAAGCAATTCTCCTGCCTCAGCCTCCTAAGTAGCTCGGACTACAGGCACATGCCACCATGTATGGCTAATTGTTTTTTGTATTTTAGTAAAGACGGGGTCTCACCATGTTGCCCAGGCTGGTCTTGAACTCCTGGGCTCAAATGATCTGCCTGCTTCAGCCTAAAAAAGTGCTGGGACTGCAGGTCTAAGCCGCCGTGCCCAGCAAAATTCCTGTGCTTTTTAATAGCAGAAATATCTCATAATCATGCAAGCTCACATACTTTTGAAAACTCAGATATCTTGGCCAAGTGTGGTGTTGTGCACCTGTAGTCCCAGCCACGTGGGAGGCTGAAGCAGAAGGATCACTTGAGCCCAGGAGTCCTAGGCTGCAGTGTGCGATGATATAGTCTGTGAATAGCCACTGCACTCCAAGCTAGAACACTTGTCTCTAAAAAAAAAAAAGTTTTCAATCAGAAATTGTCTGTTATTTTATAGCATCGATGACCCTCTATTAAAACCACAGCACATTAAAACTTCATTTCCTTTTTTTATGTTTAAGTTTATCATTAAAGTTTGTTTGACACTGTAAAGTCCTTCTTGGAGACTCATGTCATGTATGCTTTTTCTTTCTTGCCACTGGCATCCACAGATTCCCTCCCTCAACATAGCTGTACTGAGTGAAGACTGGTACCTGGTTCATCGTGATTCTATCGACCTCAACTTCTGGGAAAGAATCCACCTGTGATATAATGACCAGATGCCAAGATTCCCCCACACCCTCCAGCCTTCTCGGGTCCTTGACCTCCTCATGTCTAATGACCTTCTCTCTCTTTCTCTATGTCCTGGACCTTATCAACACTCCAAACTGCTCTACCTTTAAGCTCAGGGATTTAAACACCAGTTTACCTACCACGGACTCCTCATACCCCAACCAGTGTTATGTGCTCTTTGACTTCAACAAAATCATGATGCCCTCCACTTTCTCCTAATTTTGAACCCTCTTAGCTTTAACTTTACCACCTTTGTTGTCTAGCTTTCATTTCACAGTCTCACATTCCAGTGTCTTTCTTGAAATTAGCCCCAAACGGCCTTTCCCTCTGTCCTCTGCTGTTTCTGCTTTATCCAAGCTTGAATCTGAGTAGCTGAGACTCACTGAAGAAAGTGAAGGATTTCATCAGTTTTCACCCACTGTGATTTCACAGCCACCCAACCTCACCTGGGCTTCCATCATCCCCAGCTCCCTTCCCCTCTCTGCACTCTGAACAGTTCACTCTGTTTCCTAGTTCTAGGAGAAAACAGAAATCATCACACAGATCTCACAGCCACACCCAGAAAGCATCCCCATCCACACCCTGTCTTCCTCCTTCCTTTTTTGTTCTTTTCCTGTTAGGGATCAGTCATCCCAAGGAAGCCTAGAATGCATTCTCTCCTAGGCATCCTCTCTCTTCCCACTGGATCCTTTCCATCTGTATTTAAATGTTCTTCTAACCTGGGAACTCACCTTCATTTCCCACGAAAGCCTGTGTCTCCCTAGTTTACAAATAATATATTTTTAAAAAGTAAAAATAAAGAGATGTACTTCGAACCTAAAAAATACATTTTAAAAAGCCCTCTTTGGACTTCACATCCTCTTCTAATAACCACCTTATTTTGCTTCTTCTCTTCATAATCAAATGTCTACACTTGCTGTCAACACTTCCTCATTACCATTTATCCCCTCATTCCTCCAGTCTGGTTCTCACACTCCACTGACATTTCTTTCATTAGCTTCAATGAAGACACATATGCCACTTCAGCCAGGGGATGCCTTTTGCTCTTTATTTAATTGTTCTCTAAATGGTATCCGCCACAGAGATCTCTCTTCTCCACAAACTTTCTATGGTATCCCCTATGCTCACTGATGCCACACTTGCCTGGTTTCCCTTCTGCCTTTTTGGCTTCTTCTATTCGGTTTCCATCATAGACTCTTCTCTGTCCAGTGACCTCTGAGGTCACTGGATTCTTCTCTCTTCCTACCTTTGATGTATCTCCTGTGATAATCTTCTCTTTTCTCCCTTTAACCACTATCTCTTCATCAAAGATTCTGAAATATATATCTCTTTCCCAGACCTCCAAGTGAGTGTGTACGTATCTATCTAACTGACCACACAGCCACTCCTGTACATCTCAAATCCAGTATGTCTTCAATTGAACCTATTCTCTCCCTCCCACCCACCTCCCAAATAAATTCCAGACAGAACAAGGAGCATAATCAGAGACATGGAGTCTGAGTGAGAAGCCTATTTAGGAGCCATACGTGACTCTATTAGGGTAAACAGGTGAGAAATGGTTTTCTTAAAAGTAAAATAAAATATTTTTACAATATCTACGATTTGGGCCCACCCTTCATTCATTATTCCTTCTATAGCCAGATCTCTCTTTATTTAGAGGGAGTCAACCCTTCCTCACTCTCCATCCATTTGATTTGGATGGGGTTGACTCCATTTCCTGAAGAAAGGCACTGGCTCAAGGATGGCCAGTCAGAGCTCCAGACCCACAGCCACAGTGATGGGTTCAGGAATGGGCACATGACCCAAGTGGATCAGTAAGAGTCACATGCTGGACTTTTTACAGGAATATGGTTTAAATGGCTTGGTGTTTCCACTGGGGTTCCAAAGATGATGACATAAGTTGAAAGTCTAGTGTCATTGGTGGCCATCTTTATTACCACATGGGAATGACCTACCTAAGAAGGCAATATCAATGTGATAAGATTCATTTTAGAACAGTGAAACCAACAGACTGATGCAGTGACCCAGGTAAGGACTTTGAACTAAGATCGCTGTAGAAGATAGAGAAAGATGAGGAAATATCTGAAAGGTAATCTGAGTGGTAGACTCTCAAGAGTAAGGAGCCAGTTGGAGACAAGAGAGAAAGAAGAATGAGAACCCCTTCTGGTTTTCTGGATCAGCTGGCTGAGCAGATAATTATGTTATTCTCGAGACAGGGAGCATGGAAGCCAGTAGATGGCCAGTAGCAGTGGCCTGGGAGTGGTATGGAGGGTGATTTGGTCTAATTTTGGATAGATGAGTTTGAAAGGTTTTGGTGCATGAAGAACATGTAAATGAAGGTTTTTGAAGATGCATTTATGAAAGAAAATGAAAAGCAGTGGTCAATGAGGTAGAGAAAAAACCATAAACAGCTGGTATCAGAGAAGTTGGGTAGGAAGTCTAAGATCTCCAATTTGCAATCTCCCGCCCAAGCTTTTCCTAGGAGCTCCAGACTCACATATCAACATTCGTTAGACATTTCCATTTGAATGCAAACATAGCTAGAATAAATCAAGCATTTCCAATACCCAAAACCTGTTTCCTTATGAATCAGTTCCATTACTTTATAGTTGCATAGAAAGCAAGGAATCCTTCTAGATACTTCACCTTCCTTATTTCCCACAAAAATTCCTGTGATTTTTATCTTCTCTTTGTACGCTTCTCCCTTGCTCTGTTGACACTGTTCTAGTTTTTCATCTCTTATCACAACCCCTGTAGTTTCTCGAAAAAGAAAACACAGATATAGCTTCCCTCTTACCCCACACCCTCCGTGATCATGTGCTCATGGAATCCTGGATTCCGAGCACCTCTGGCCTGCTCTAATGGACTCAAGGAGTTACTTGCTATGTCTTAGTCTTATTTGCCAGTAGAAAAATGAAGAGTAGAGTTTGAGGAGAGAGCATGCGAGAGGCAGCATATAGCCACATGGTACAAAAACATCCCCTGCTTGCCCCACCTCTTCTTCCTTCCCAGATCTCCCCACTGTGGTTGTTAAGGGAATGGGTTGGCCTTAGATCAGACAACAGAGAGGCAGGGTTTTATTTTTCTGAATGAAATAAACAGGATCTCACTATGTCGCCCAGGCTGGAGTGTAGTGGCATGATCTCAGCTCACTGCACCTCAGCCTCCTGGGCTCAAGCAAGCCTTTCACCTGAGGGTACATGTGTGCACCACCATGCCTGGCTAACTTTTTAAAATTTTTTTGCAGAGCTAGAGCCTCACTGTGTTGACAAAGCTGCTCTCAAACTCCTGGACTCAAGCAATCCTCCCACCTCAACCTCCTGAGTGGCTGAGATGACAGGCATGAGCTACCACACTTGGCTAATTAAAATATACATATTTTGTAGAGGTGGGGGTTTCACTATGTTGCCCAGGCTGGTCTCAAACTCTCAGCCCCAATGATCCTCCTGCCTTGGCTTCCCAAATTGTTGGGATTACAGGCACAAGCCAGCAGTTGTTAAAGAAAAACCTCTGATGCACAGAGATTAAGCTGCCTATAAATACTAGTTTTAGCTTTGCCCTGGAACCTCAGTATGTAAGCTCCAGGAGGCAAGGACTGTGGAAATTAAGTTTCCCACTGTCACCCCGGCTTAGAGCTTCTGCCTCGTACATAGGAGGCACCTATTAAGTAATCATGCAATGAGTGAATATTATGTTGGCAACTGACATGGGCAAATGTCATTTTGAAATTCTGATCCAGTTTGCATTAAACAGCTTCCAAACAGTATTCTGATGTACTCTCTCAGAAGCAAAATAGGCCTGAAGATCATGAACATAATGAGTTTACTGTCTTTATCTTGCAGCAAGTCAGCATGCCTCATACCCCCAACCCTTTCTTAGTCGATATGAGGCCCCTCGAGGCAAATACTCTTTTATCACTCACTTGGAAGCAACAAATGTCTCTCTCGTGTAGATCCTTCCTTCAGGATAAATTTCCCACTTCAGTAAGAAAAATGAGAATACTCACGTAAGCCTACCCTTTCCTGCCTCACAAAGTGGATATGTGAATAAATTAGATGATATTTCTGAAGGCTGACTGTATTTATAAATTCTAAATACTCAGTAGTCTTTAGGATGTGCTTAATACTACACATACAACCACATTCCCCAAAATGTAATAACTGCATTGTGTAAAAGCTTGATATACATGTGTTTTCACATGAGACTAACCTTTGAAAATGATGAATCTCCTGGTTTAGCAGGTTGAAATAAAGCAAGCCTATCCAATCATAAACACACATGAGGGACAGGCTCAGTCTGTTCATTAAATTCTGGAACACCCAAGTTTGAGAACATCCTTTGAAGCTTAAAATAAGTCATTTTATACTTTACACCATGGACTTCAAGCTTATGAAACTTAGTCCCAGATAAAAGCCTCAGCATGAAAATAAATTAGAAAAGGTTTAGTTAAGTCAGTGAACAACAGATTTCGAGAGAACTTTTATCATTTTCTCATTACAGCAAACACTAAGAGCCACAAGGTGTTGGGGATTTCACTTAGGGCCCTTTAACCTTTTGAGGTTTTAGCCTGAGGTTAATTATGACATCCCATGCTATACCCACTTCATGCTGCTGGCAGAGCACTGGCTTGATTCACCACCAGCCTGACATCATAGGATGAGCTATTTGTTCTAGTTCTTCAACTCCAGCATTATAAAGGAAATTACATGAATGATTTCTCATGTTAGTTGTAAGTGCTCCAAGTTTAGACAAACTGTCCCTGTCTCACTTGAAGAGTAAGTATAATTCTTTTCCTATGTTATTTCAGGCCCGCTTTCTTCTTCTTCTTCTTCTTCTT
>NW_016107370.1:1148008-1150625 GCF_001604975.1 Cebus imitator | reverse complement strand
TGCAGGCACATGACACCATGCCCAGCTAATTTTTGTATTGTTAGTGGAGATGGGGTTTTATCATGTTGGCCAGGCTGGTCTCAAACTCCTGACCTCAGGCGATCCACCTGCCTCAGCCTCCCAAAGTGCTGGGATCACAGGCATGAGCCACCGTGCCTGGGCTCTTCTTTTTTTAAAAAACATGATCTTGCCTAGGTGGTAGTGCAGTGGCATGATCATAGATCACTGCAGCCTCCATCTGCCAGGCTCAAGCGATCACCTTAGCCTCACAAGTAGCTGGGACCACAGGTGTGCACCACCTTGCCTGGCTTATTTTTTAAAGATTTTTTGTGAAGATAGGGTCTCACTATGTTGCCCAGGCTGGTTTCAAACTCCTGGGCTCAAATGACCCTCTGGCCTCGGTCTCCCAAAGACTTAAGTCGTTCTAAACCAGCAATGTGTGTATACATGTATGTGTGTGCCTGCAGCTATGCGCATCTTTTTGTCTCATGTCTTGTCTTCCCAGATAAGCAAGCATGAAAATATAAGTGGCAATACACTTCCTAGTCTCAGGGTCTCAAAAGCCAATCTTGAAGTTTCCACACTCACTCCAGGATGTCAGCCACTTCTAGTGTGGTTGTGGAAATCTCAAAACAAAACCCATTTCTTAGGCTAGATGTGGTGGCTCATGCCTGTAATCCCAGCACTTTGGGAGGCTGAGGCTGGCAGATCCCTTGAGCTCAGGAGTTTAAGACCACCCTGGGCAATATGGCAAAACCCCATTTCTACCAAAACCAAAACAAAAAATATCCACAACTCATTTCTTCTCATTTCAAGTTTTTTTCCAGTTCTACAAGAAGATATATGTCAAAAGGAGCGCAGGAGCTAGGAGAAACACCACATCAGAATGAGCATGTTCAGGAATCATGGATCCAGGCACAAATTAAGGTAGCACCTCCAATCTCCCATTTCTTCTTCATTCAGGATATAAAACATTCCTGCTCTGAATTAAATTTTATAATTGCTCTTCCACACCACTGCATGAAAACAAATTCATGCAATGTGATTTGATACAGAGTTCCTGTCTTGAGAGAATTAAGGAGAATATTTTTGTTGTGAACATACAATCATGCATTGATCAGGTCCCCCAACCTGACTGAAATGAATGGCACTATCAAGTTCACAACATCACATGATTAAATAAAATGAAAACCCCAGGCCCAGACTGCCTGGAAAATACTGTCATGCCATGGCATTCCTAGTAAACAACTTCATTTTTATTATGACTTCCGCCCAAGAAGCAGTCATTGATTTAGTGTATTTGATTTAGATGGTGTGAGAGAACTTAACCAGTTGGGATAAGAAGTCGTTGTTAGAGAGTACAGTTGAGCCTTCAAAAGAGTTCTTTTATTCTCTCTTCCTTATCCTGGGAGATGGATGTTGGAAAGGCTTGTAATACAGCTGGTTCTAGACCTTACTTCCACTGTAAAAGATTTCACTGAGCCTCAGTTAATCTGCTTGTTTATATATTGTTCTGATACCAGCAATTAGAGGATGGAGGGATCTGAAATATTTCCATGACAACAGTTTTTTACTAAGACAAAAAAAAAAAATGCTAGAATTCTTTTTTGTGACCAGGCCATTCTGAAATAAATAATGGTCAAAAAGTTATTCAACAACTTCTTTTTTAACCAAACTAATTTTCTAATTATTAGTTCAAATTGTGGACTCATATAAAAAATTCCTGGATCCTAATTAAATATATCATTTAATCACTCTTTCTTCCATTCTCCCAGTGAGAAATGAGGTCATAATAGTCAAATTCATGTAGGAGTTGTTTCTGGGTTCATTAGCTCATGTTGGGAAAGGGTGTTTTGTGGTAGTAAAATAAAAAGTATTACAACATTTTTATAATGTCATTATCAGTTTTGTAAAAAAAAGATCTAACATACTTTGTCTCCATTTTGCCTGAAATTTATGAGCTTTAGCTCTTACTTTTAAAATTTGGTGGATGTAAGATCATTTTGAATTGATTTATTAGTATCTCCTGAATCCTAGCTTAAGCAACTCACACACACACACACACACACACACACACACACACACACACACACAACCTGTGAGTCACAAAGTCACGGCACACAATAAGTCTTCTGGGGAGACGACCAGAATCCCTCATGTGATACCATTTCTTGCTCCCACTCAATTTTTTACCGATTTGGGACATAGTAGCACGTGTGTAACTATGAATTCTTCAGCACGGCTCCAAAATTTGGCTTTCTGGTTAAACACTTAGATAAGCAGAAAGACATTATGTAATATATTCAAATTATTAATTTTCTAAAAATGAGAAATCAGTAGAAATATAACAATAGTAAATTATACTGAATACATAACTCTTTATATTGACAATTCAGAAAGTGTTTTTGTTTTTTTGTTTTTTTTGAGACAGGGCCAACGTGGTGAAACCCCATCTCTACTAAAATACAAAAAATTAGCCAGGTGTGGTGGCACACACCTGTAATCCCAGCTACTTGGAAGACTGAGGCAGGGGAATAGCTTGAACCCAGGAGGCAGAGGTTGCAGTGAGCCAAGATTGTGCCACTGCACTACAGCCTGGTGATTCCATCTCAAAAAA
>NW_016107370.1:1145692-1147923 GCF_001604975.1 Cebus imitator | reverse complement strand
AAAAAGAAAAAAAAAAAAAAACCAGAAAGTTGACAGTGATGAGAAAACCCCAGAGACATTGCTGGTCATGACTCTTTGCAACTGGGCCAGTGACAAGCCCTGGTGTGAATGAGTAAATGATTCCTGCACAAAACCAAGAGCATTTATGAACTTGCTTTTCTTCTTAAATTTTTATTCATTTATTTTAGAGCCAGGGTTTCACTCTGTTGCCCAGGCTGGTGTGCAGTGGTGTAATCTCGGCTCACTACAGCCTTAACCTCCTGGGCTCAAGCTATTCTCCCACCTAGCCTCCTGAGTAGCTAGGACTACAGGCATGCGCCATCATGCCCAGCTAATTTTTTGATATTTTTATAGATATGAGGCCTTGCTATGTTGCCCAGGCTGGTCTCGAACTCCTGGGCTCAAGCAATTCTCTCACCTCAGCCTCCAAAAGTTCTGGGATTACAGGCATGAGCCAGCTTGCTTTTCTTATACATTTAAAAAGTGTCATAATGGAAGGAGAGGGTGATGTGTACTCTAGATCCCGACTTAGCGACAGCTATTTCTGTCGTGGACAGCTATGACAGTTCTGGAATAAAAGTGGACAGTTCTGGAATAAAAAAAAATCATTGCACATGCTGGAAAAGCAGAATATGCGTACTTTGGGAAGAAAGAGACAGACCATTTAAAACCTTGACTCACCTGCACAAGGTAGGAGGTGTGGTCCCCGCAGCCACGCAGGGACAGATGACCTTTGCAGGGGGAGCAGGTATAGCGCCATTTGGTGACTGGAAGCCCCGTGTGGGAGCTGTGTGACCTTGGTCATCTTATTCCATTTATTAAATATTTGTTGAGTTCATGGGGCGAGGGAGTGCAGGGAACATAAAGATGGGCAAGATAAGCTCTGGCTCTCTGATTCCCAGTTTCCTCATTACAGCTGAGGTCCTTCCCTATTCTAGGCATATCTGATTCCAGGGTACTTTATTTAAGATGAAGGAAAAGTTGAGGAAGTATGCTCTCCTCAGAGGCATTTATTTCACCTAATACTTAAGCAGTGATTAATCTTAAGTCCTAATAGGCCTTTAAATAATTTGAGCCTTGGCTTTGCCATCTGTAGTTGGGGATAATTAATATCTCTCCGATTATCAGCCAGAAAAAATACTTTGTCAAGCTTAAGTGCTATTAAAATGTACTCCGCAATAATAAGAGTCTATGTTAGCAGTTTTCAGCCTTTCCAGCATACTACAATAATCTAGGAAGACTTTAAAAATAACTAAGTCATGCAAATGAATGCAGGCATGCTCTTTCTGCCTGCGGATGTGACTGACAGCACATTGGCAGCGATGCCATGGCTGGCTGACACAGCACAGGAGCTTTATCCCACTAGGAACAAAACAGGTTTCCATTTTTTTTTTGTTTTGTTTTGTTGCCGCATTTTTTTTCATGCATATAACCACCATACTCCAGTATCAGTATAGGGAAGTGTTACCCAATTTACAACATTATTTCATTTTTTGTCTTTAGACATAAGAGAGAAAAGTTGGCCTGGAAGCCACTGGAGGAGCAAACTCACTTGTATAACATCCCAGAACCAGGCGGCATAGCCATAGTGGAAGGTGGTAATATATAGTGATGGGAACATTTGAAATTATGATGAATAAGGCCTACATGAGTGGAAATCAACTAAAACCAAGGTCTGAAGTTCGGAAGACCTGTGTAAAGGCTGATACACAAAACAAACACAGTATTTCCAAATGGCACATTCTGTGGTTTGCATTTTACTCCCCAGATGCTTGGCGGGCATATTTCCAGTCTAAAACATTGATTCCTTTGCTGGTGCTCCTCAGGACACTTTATTCCTTTGCTCTGGTGACTTTTATAAATGTTCACAGTCCATTTCACTCTGTAAATCAAATGGTGGAATCTGACGGGATGAGGAGCCCCAAGCTCTTTCTATAACTGTGTGTACATTTTCTCTAGTTAAGTGCTAAAGTAACACCCCATGGAATGAAAAGAATAACAGTCCAGGCACAGTGAAAAGCCTTTTTCTGGTTCTCATCTAAACACATGACACACATTTTCAGAAATAAGAGAAGCTAAAACATCGACATACTTTACCGTTCCAGATAGTCTCTGGCCCCTCTTTTTTTTAGCCTGTGCTTTTTAAAAGTAGACTGTTTTCATGAGTAACCAAAAAAAGATAGTAGAAATAACTGCAGCTAGCATTTATTTTTATTCTTTTCTTTTCTTTT
>NW_016107370.1:997212-1145682 GCF_001604975.1 Cebus imitator | reverse complement strand
GATGGAATCTCACTCTATCACCCAGGCTGGAGTGCAGTAGCATGATCTCGGCTCACTGCAGTCTTCACCTCCTGGGTTCAAGCAATCCTCCTGCCTCAGCCTCCCAAGTAGCTGGGATTACAGGCATCTACCATCACATCTGGCTAATTTTTGTACTTTTAGTAAGGATGGGGTTTTGCCATGTTGGCCATGCTGGTCTCGTACTCCTGACCTCAGGTGATCCACCCACCTCAGCCTCCCAAAGTGCTGGGATTACAGGTGTCAGTCACTGTGCCAGGCCCAGCTAGCATTTATTGAGTTCTTACCACATGCTGGGTACTATACTAACTGCTTTATAGTTTTTTCTTATTTAACCTGTTATTTAAATTGTATAATTTAATCCAGTGTATTTTCTTGGTCGGTTTCACCAGGAAGGCAGTCAAAACCTCTAGCTAGCCTTAGCACCAGCAAGGAAATCTCAAAGTGAGACCTTGGGCAAGTTAACTGGACACCTATGAGTAGGTGCTATTGTTGTCCCCATTTTATAGAAAGAACACTGAGATATAAAAGCTTAGTATCTTTGCACCTGACCCAATTCCAGAACCTATGTGCTTAGGAATCCCCCTCTCAGCCCTTTTCATCTAAAGAGAATCCACAATCTGCTTGTACTCACTTTAAAATGTAGAAATACATAACCACTCATTCAGCAAATATTTGTTGAGTATCTAACACATGTCATATCATACATGAAGAAACTAGGGTACAGGGTTGAATGAGACAGTCACAGGCCAGACATGGTGGCTCATGCCTGTAATCTCAGCACTTTGGGAGGCTGAGGCTGGCGGATCATGAGGTCAAGAGATGGAGACCAGCCTGGCCAACATGGTGAAACCCCATTTTTGTACAAAAAGTACAAAAATTAGCCGGGCATGGTGGTGGATACCTGTAATCCCAGCAACTCGGGAGGCTGAGGCAAGACACAAGAATTACTTGAACCTGGAAGGCAGAGGTGCAGTGATCTGAGATCACCCACTGCACTCCAGCCTGGGCGACAGAGCAAGACCTCGTCAGAAAAAAAAAAAAAAAAAGACAGTCATGGTCTCTGCTACCTGAAGATTACAGTCCAGCTGGAAAGACAGGTGTTCTATAATAGCTACAGAGATCATTATTTAAGTTCAACTGTGGCCAAAAGCCAAGAAGGAAAATAGAGTGACAAGTCAGAGCAGCTGACAGTGGTGAGGGGCTTACTGAAGGTTGAAGAAGTGGAAGTCAACCCAAGATGAGTGCTTACTAAGTGCCAGGCAGGGCTCTAAGCACGTCACATTTGCCATTTTACATATTCTTCACAACAGTTCTTGGAGCTAGGTGTGTTATTGATGTCATTTACAGAGGAGCAAACTGAGCAGTAATGGGTTGAGTAACTTGCCCAAGGTCTCACTTTGAGATTTCCTTGCTGATACTAAGGGTAGCTAGTTTCTCCTAAGAAACAATTAACATACATTTATTTTTGTTTCATGTGAGATTGATTATAGCAAATTTATTCCTCGATATAGACTCTGCTATTTTCTTCTTCTATAGTCATTTTTGTTCTTTTATCATTCTTCCTGGATACATTTTGAGGTAAATTTAGTCTTCTTTTTCATCTTAGCAGAGTATATAATGCAATATGCACATCACTTTGCATTCTGAAGCATGGAAGTGATTTTTTTATTAACTATCATATCCAAAAGATAGTCACTGCTCAACTTTGTATACTGTATTATCTGAAGGCCATGATCAAAAGAGCAATTCACTATGTCATCAACTGTCATGTTATATTGCCTGGGTTTTAGAGAATAGGGATGGTGGTTGGTTAATAGCTCAACTTGAAATATTATGAAAGGGGGCAATTTGAACTGAGATCATTTACAACTCTCAGAATGGGAACTAGTGGTAGAAAATAAAGAAGGGCATTTATGTGGGGCTAATTATATTGAAGGACTATGAAGCCAAGAGTTGGAGAGAACTCTGGTGTCTATTACGAGGTAGGAACTGAGATGGAAGTAGGAAATGGGTGGCTTCTGTAGTTGGACTTTCAAGTTAGCAGGGATGGAGTTGAATCTGCATAATCCTGAATCTTGAGATGTGTCTTCTCAAGGAACTTGAGATGTGTCTTCTGAGCTAGGCCAACTAGAGGAAACCAAAGTTACCCCAAATCATCTGTAGATGACCCAGGGGACCAGTCCCAGCTCATAGGAACAGAAGATGGCGAGCATTTACATGACAGGGAACCACTGTCAGGAAGTGAAAGCGCCTTATTTGCAGTAAATCAGGGCACATTTATACCATTCTGTGGAGACTGCAGGGAAGAGAGATGTTTCAGTGAAGAAGGGATGCTAAATTGGATTAATTACATAGCACAAATTAGCACTAATTAAAGATGTGTAATGCATCATTGGTATCTTCTTATTTAGTATGCTCTCAGCTGCTCATTTTCCTTCAGTGAACACAGAAAATATTAATAAAGGCTTTAATATAATAACTTTAAACTTTGGAATCCAATTCTCCTTTTAACATGTAGCTGAACATTTTATGAGGAAATTCTGAACCTTACTCTTTTAGTCAAGGTCTTATTGCATTTATATTTTTAAAGAAGAGATTGTTAAGTCCATCACTAAAGTATTTATAAATCAGGGTTTTCCTGCTATCATCTGTTACCCTGCTTCCCCAGAAAGGACAAACCAAGCCCACAACCCTTGGGTTCTATACCAACTGATGGAGAAACAATGATGAATAAGACAAAGAATCTTTCTTTTAAAAGACATAGCACAGAAAGGGAAATAGCTGACTGGGCATGGTAGCTCATACGTGTAAGCCCAGCACTTTGGGAGGCTGAGGTGGGAGGATCACTTAAGCCAAAGAGTTTGCAATTACAGTAATCTATGATGGTGCCACTGTACTCCAGCATGGATGACAGAGCAAGATTCTATCTCAAAATATAAAAATAAAAATAAGTGAAACAGCCATGCAAATAAATCTACTTGAACACTTACCATATTGAATCATAATTCAATATGGTAAGTGTTCAAGTAGATGATGGTACAGTGTATCCTTTTGGCACAGTGGAAAAAAAATTGTTCATTTAAAAATATTTAAGCCCTCCTATGTACCAAACAGTATGATAAGCATTGAGGGAGATAAAGGAATAAGAAGAAAATTTCCTGCATCTTTTCTTTGTGTGGGATAGAAGCACCTTGAAAATAAATTAATTTGGAGAATATTCAGAAGGATTGAGAACAGTCATCATTATTCAAAAACTCCCTAACAGATCCCACTAGCTCAGGTCCAGTGGTAGGAGAGAGAAACAGAGAAAGGAATGATCCCTGCCAACTCTTCTGCCCAGAGAAATCTCTTAGCTCTCCAGGAGCTAAGATGTGTTGATTCAGACATTTTTCTCTGATGTTCCAGAACATTGCAAGAACACATGGTCAAATTTGGTTCACTTTAACAGGGGTCACTAGCAGGGCTTTCAGCAAATGTTTAACCAACAAGTTTGCATTTTACTAGCAGTATAGTTACCATAATCTCTCTGTGCTAACAGATTTGCAGATCAGAGGTCAACAGCAGCTTTAAGAATAGTTATTGATTTATGAAGGACTGAGGAATCTCAGTCCTTGCCAAACATAGTTGCCTTTCCTTACCCAGGGTAACTGGTATGGGGGTAGTTGTTACCTGGAGAAAGGAATTCTTCTAAGCCCTGTTGTATAATAGCATTGTAGCAATAATGTATATATTCCTGGCATCTGATTTCATTTAACACCCAGATTAATTGTCTTTCAAAGAATGTGTTGCCTTTGCCACCACCTTAGTCATTATTTACTTTGGGATGGATAATGTGAGTCAAAACTTTGAAGGTGGTGCCTGAAGCCTACAGATTAAAGGAGCTTCATGCAGGGAGGAACTGAAGCAATGTAATGAGGAAACAGAAAACTCTCATGTTACCTTTTTAACAGCAACAAGTTTGCTTTCAAAACCCAAGTCAGGATTCCTGGTGAGGCCAACACTGGCCTGTCGCTCAGGATATTCTCAGGAGCCAAAGTAGATGTAGGCTGCCCCATTCAATGAATCACGTAATGCATACCTTTTCTTCCCTGAGCTGGGAAGGAAATGGGAGTAACATTTGTGATTCACATTTTTATTAATAGCATTCATTGAGCATACCAAATGTGTGATATGCATGTCATTCAATTCTTATCATGCAAAGTGTCCTACACAAATGGGACTGAAAAAAGCTCTGTGCCAGCAGCTTATGACAGCAGCCTTTTCAACCAGAACCTCAGCTTATACTTAAGGAAGCTGCGACTCAGAGAGGTTAGGGACAATTTCTGTGGGCCGTGCAAGGAACACCAGAACTCTGAGTTTCTGGGCCTCTCATCTGCTCTGCCTATTGCTCCATTCACTGATAGAGAAATACCTTAGACCTGTGTTTCTCAAACCTTACCTGCATGCAAGCCCACAGGGATTTGTGAAAATGAAGATGTGATTCAGCATGTCTGGGGTGAACCCAAGATTTTACATTTTCAACAAGCTCCTGGTGGTGCCAATGCTGTTGGTTCCTGAGTGCGCTGAGTGAGAAGGCTGTGGATGATTGTGTGTTCTACATTGTTCTCTTCAACTCAACATTTTCAGCACCAGTGGTGCCCTTTTCTATCTTATTATAAATAGATTTTGAACTAGTGGCCACATTATATTAAATATGAAATCTGCTAAACGTTCTTGTGTTCTGAAATAATGCTAACGCGATTCATATGTAGAGCATCTCCTTAGGAAACTTTCAAGTATCTTTGAGTCATTTTTCCTTGAATGTTACTCCTGTCACCGTTGAGATATACCAGCACTGAGGACCAAAAAATGACAGAAAAAAGCACAGCATTGATTGTGCAACCGGTGTACACACCCAGACATTTAAAAAATGTGACAATGCTTTTAAATATATTTTGGGTCAGCACCAAGATATATTTTTCAGAGATGCAGCAGGGTGGTAGTGGTCATTCATTAGGGATTGGCATCCTGGGTTCTAGTTTCTCTCTGCCTCTCCCATATCGCCTCGAGAGCTGAGGCTCCAGCCCTCTAGGCCTCATGGTCCAGATCTATAGGGAACTTTCCAGAGATCATCTGGAAAGTTTATTACATTCTTGTTTCATTGTTGGTTATGATTAGCATCTTTCTTTTCTAGATTGATCTACCACAAAATGTAGAAAGCCATTTTTCCCTTTGGGGTAACCAGGAAGATTTTGATGAAAACAGCTGGCAAATAGAAGCCAATTATTGGCTTCTCTTAGCCTGTTGCTATGGCAGAAGGAATCCTGGATTAGGAGGCTGTGTAATATTGGGTAAATTACTTCATCTCTCTGAGTCTCTGTTTCATCATCTGCAAAATGATGGAATTGATGCTCTAAGTCCATTATAATACTAATGATCCGTATAACAAATGGAAACAGTTAACAAATTTCTTGAACCTAGTTTTTCTTTCTCATTTGTCCCCAATCTTTCATTATGGGTAACATAGTGAAAGGAGTGTGTCCCCAACCACGCCCCCATCATATGGATACAGAAATTATGAACTGCTGAAGAACAAAGACATATCTGCTATTCCGGCCTTCCTTCATCATCCTTTGAATAGTTGGCACAATGAATGAATGAATGAGCTGTTGTGCCACAGGGCTAATAGGAAACAGTCAGACCCATTGAGGTCAGTGCTGTCAATGAGATTGTCCAGGAGCCGTAACACATGGGTCTATAGTGGACAGCACAGAAGCTGTTGACCAGAGGAGCAGTGAAAAGTGTTTTTAGCACCTGGACACTTACAGGGCCAAGATTACCCAGGATGCAAGATGAGTCAGGAAAGGATGTTGTTATTAGCAAAACCACAATGGTGTTAAGGACCCTGGGAGGGAAGAAAAATTAGCAACTTGGAGATCACCCTCTTTAGTTCTTATTTCAATCCCTAATGATAAATTTTAATTTGAATTGGGAATTGGGTTTAATCAGAAGTGTTTCCACAGGGAACAGAGCCTGTGAAATTTAGAACATATCTGTAGCTGCCTAGCTTGCTTTTGAGAGAAAAATCCCAACTTTTGGGGAGGCTATGAACATCTGGGAATTGTGGGTAGATATAATTAATAGAATCACAGATTTTAAAGCAGAAGGGATTCTCGTCAATTAGTTCTACCCTTTGTTTTCTGTTCTTCTCATAGGCAAACTTGGGATGTGGAGGAGGGAAAAGAAAATTAGCTATGCCAGCATTGGAAGCTGCTGGCCTCAGACTTAGTGCTGGCCCTGAGAAAATACAGAGAAGACCATCTCTACGTCAGTGCTCATTAAAAACACATATTCCTGGTTGGGTGCTGTGGCTCACGCCTGTAATCCCAGCACTTTGGGAGGCCAAGGCAGGTGGGTCATTTGAGGTCAGGAGTTTGAGACCAGTTTGCCAACATGGTAAAATCCTGTTTCTACTAAAAATACAAAAATTAGCTGAGTGTGGTGGTACACACCTGTAATCTAAGCTACTCGGGAGGCTGAGGCAGGAGAATCACTTGAATCAAGGAGGCAGAGGTTTTAGTGAGCCGATATCACACCATTGCACTCCAGCCTGGGAGACAGAGTGAGACTCCATCTCAAAAACAACAACAATAACAACAAACACATATTCTTCAGCCCCTTCATGCACACACTCTCCTTCAGGACTTTGAGGCAGGATGAGGAAGCTGTGATTTTTACCAAGCTGCCTACATGATTCTTAACACTCTTGAGTTTGAGAATCTAGCTTTGAGCAATTTGCAGCCATTCCCACTTTCACCTGAATAAAATTCAAGTTCTTTCCTTACTGCAGATTGTATGCATTGAAGAGGAAGAAAGAAGAGAACTTATGGTTAAATACAGGAGAGTATTTCGATTGTTTTGGTTTTTGTTTTAGAGATGGAATCTCACTCTGTCACTCCAGCTGGAGTGCAGTGGTGCAATCATAGCTCACTGCAGCCTTGAACTCCCGGGAGAAGCAATCCTCTTAGCCTCAGGAGTAGCTAGGAACACAGGTGTGCAGCACCAAGCCCGGTTAACGTTCATCTTTTTTCCTTTGTAGAGACAGGATCTCACTATGTTGACCAGGCTAATCTCAAACTCCTGGCCTCAAGCGATCCTCCCACCTCAGCTTTCCAAAATGCTGGGATTATAGGTGTGAGCCACTGTGTCCAGCCAGGAGGGTATTTTGTAATCGTCTGGGAAGAGGTGACTTTAGGAAGTGGGGAGTTTGGAAAAAATAACACAAGTCAGAAGGCAGGATGCATTGAGGAAAAAAACTTCTTTCTGAGACAAGGTTTTGCTCTGTCGTCCAGGCTGAATGGAGTGCAGTGGTACTACCTCGCCTCACTGCAGCCCTGACCTCCTGGGCTCAAGTGATCCTCCCACCTCAGCCTCCCGAGTAGCTGAGACTATAGGTGCACAGTACCACACCTCATTAATTTTTGTATTTTTTGAAGAGATGGGGTTTTGCCATGTTGCCCAGGCTTGCCTTAAACTCCTGGGCTCAAGCAATCCTCCTGTCTCAGCCTCCCAAAGTATTGGGATTATAGGCATAAGCCACCACACCAGCTGGGAAAATTTTTTCATCACAGCTCTGCTCAGGGTTGGTTAGCTTTTATTTGAAATCTTCTTTAAATATATCTAAGACTCTAAACATTCCTTTAAAGATGTTTTTATACAATGAAGAAATGGCATTGTTCTTTAAGCCACCTCACAAGCTCAACTCCTCAAACTACAAATTACTTCCACTGTCGATGGGATGGGATGGGAGGAGGGAGGTCTTTGAAGATATTTTCCAAGACTAAGCCTTCCCCGCAGCTATTCAACTGTTGTGTGAGCATAGTCAGATTCTTTGTTATGTTTATCTTTTCTTTTTTCCTTCTACTCCTTGTGGAGACATTTCAAAAAGGAAGAAATTTCATTGGACATACAGACACCTCAAAAATCACACTGCACTTCTTGATGTACAGGGCGCTGTGATTCATGGAGCTGATAAAGAGAGCCTTTTCAAGTAAGACTTTTCCAAGGATTGGCAGTAATTTATATACCAGGGCCTCAAGGAATTGAGGAATTCATGTGTCTTGTAGGAATGAGCTGAGTCTCTCCCTTGGGACTAGCACTACTCAGGGAGTACAGAAGACACAAAATATAATGTCTCTATTTTCCAAAAGTATATAGTCTTGTCAGGGAGATAAAACAGACACAAATAAAGCAGAGAGCAATACCAGACCTTACAAACCATGTGCTAAACTGAATATCACTCATTTAACAAACATCTTCCTATATAGCACTGATTCCCATCTCAAAATTCAACTAAGGTGAAAAATCCTCTTTTTGAAATGTTTTCTCCC
Source organism: Cebus imitator (assembly GCF_001604975.1). Classification (NCBI taxonomy): domain Eukaryota; kingdom Metazoa; phylum Chordata; class Mammalia; order Primates; family Cebidae; genus Cebus; species Cebus imitator. Next base: position 1,137,292 of record NW_016107370.1, on the reverse strand, counting down.
AGATTGTAGCAGTAAAACTTTTCTACTTGACTCTTAATGTATAGCAGCTTGCATTATACCTTGGTAGACAAATCAAAGATGGAGGGAGAGGAAATGAATGTATTTTTCAAGTGATAGTGATGTGAATTGTTGTGGGCAGAGGGCAAAAAATGACTGATTGCCTTGTCCAAAGGTAACTACACCAGTAGATTCTATTCCCGCATGCTTTTCCTATAATGTGATGGATACTTCTTCCACCGAAAGGTGCGATCTGTATTCTATTTCCTTGAATCTGGGCAGAAGCTGAGCATGACCTTCAGCTGACAACCAGCCAAAGGTGGGCCTTTCACTCTTACAACACAAGAAAATGGATTCTGCCAAACACCTGAAAAAGCTTAGGAGCAGGTTTCCCCCAGTTGAGTATCCAGATGAGAATGCAGCCCAGCTAATACCTTAATGGCAGCCTTGTGAGACCCTAAGCAGAAGATCCAGTTAAAAGACATGGATTAAGCTTGATCCACAGGGCCCATGACATGAGTGTACATGGTTTAAGCCACTGAGTTTGTGGTGATTTGCTGTGCAGCAACAGCGAATCAAAACCCCTGGCTACCCTGATGGTGCCATGCTGGAGAGACCACACTGGAAAGGCCACATTGCAACAAAGAGACAGCTCCAGAAGTCCCAGCTGTTCCAGTCCCCAGCTGTTTGAGTCTCCCCAGCATCAACCACCAGGCTTGTAAATGCGCCTTCAGATGATTCCACCAGCCTTTGAGCCCCCTCAGATGACATTGAGTAGAGCAAAGACAAGCTATCCCAACTAAGCCATGTCTGAATTGCAGACTTATAAGCAAAATTAAATTTTGTTTATAAATTTTGTTGTTTGAAGTCACTAAAGTTTGAAAGTAATTTGTTATGAAGCCACAGTAACTGGAACAGGTATAGATAAACTCCCAGACCTGCTTCCACTTTGACCTGCCTTTCCTTGACTTCCTTTAACTTTTGGTGATGACTTTTATCCTCTTGACACTGATCACTCATCAGCTCTTGCTTTCAGGCTTTAGGACCCCTTGGTTATGTTTGTCAGGCTGCTCTATGTGTCCCATACTTTGTATGCTGTTCCCACCTTGATGCAACAGAACCATGCATGGAACACAGGTAAAATTCAGGCAGCCACACAACAGCCTTAGCTCTTTTATATACTTGCCATAATATATTTATGTGTTTCCATACCTGTTAGCCCCATCAGACCATTAGCTCCTCCATGTTAGTGCCTTTGTCAGTCTGGGTCTAACTCAGAATATAAATGCCCAATCTTTTGAATGAATGAATGAATATGTTATCTTGCTGTATAGAAATTAAAGATTTATATGGTAAGACCTCTTCCCTTAAAGAACTTATAGTCCAGTCCTAAAATATATGCTGTCCATATTATAAATGCTAAGAAAGGAAAGAGCGTAGTATTAGCATGGAAGACTTCACAGAGGAGGAGAAACATGAACTTGACATTAAGGAGGGATTTGCTGGATTTGGGTGAGGAGACTTGATGGCATTTCAAACTAGAAGAACAGTATGACAAAATTATGTAGAGGTTGTAGGGAGAAGAATGGCATTTTAAGGACCTTAGTGAGATGCTCCTGGCAGAAGCTTTTTTTCCATGGAGAAGTAGTAGCAATGGTCTTTTTCTTCTACTATCTTTCCATGGCTACTGGATTCCACGAATCGTGTATATCCATTTGATGTCAGTTTTATAATCTAGATACATTTTTACATTGAGTATCCCCATTTTTCATTAGTTGAAACAATAAACTATTATGTGGATTATTTATTAATTTATATTGTCAGATTGCCATAAATTAATTTCATATCAATCTTACTGGGTGAAAAATCCAGTGAAATTCCAACTCATCACTAGGGAGATTAATTTGATATATGAAGTAAGGTCTACAAATTATAAAGTCAGAACACTTAGATTTATTTATTTCTCTCTCTCTCTCTCTCACTCTCTCTCTCTCTCTCCCTTCCTTCCTTTCTTTCCTTTCCTTTCCTTTTTTTCCTTTTCTTTTGAGATGGAGTCCTGCTCTGCTGTCCAGGCTGGAGTGCGGTGGTGCCATCTCGGTTCACTGCAACCTCTGCCTCCCAGGTTCAAGCAATTCCCCCGCCTCAGCCTCCCAAGTAGCTGGGATTACAGGTACATGCCACCACACCTAGCTAATTTTTTTGTATTTTTCATAGAGACAGGGTTTCACCATATTAGCCAGGCTTGTCTCGAACTCTTGACCTCAGGCAATCCACCTGCCTCCACCTCCCAAAGTACTGGGGATTACAGACGTGAGCCACTGCGCTTAGCCAGAACACTTAGATTTCTTAAGCATCAAACAACCTTGTTAATGAAGTTGAATACCGTGACTAATGGCTGCCCACACTTCCTGGGATTTAAGGTTCACGTAATCCTAGGTTTGATGATGTTAATAATACTGACCTCACCAGAGCTGGTTGAAGCATAGTGAGGCTAGCAAGTGTGTGCTTTAATTTGGAAAATCTGAGTTCCATGGTTGTTATGACAACAGATACTATGCAACTCCTGTCAGTCTTACCATGAAATTAAAAGGGAAGCAAGTCCATTATCATCATGGTATCTAGCTATATGTACTCCAGTGACAAAGCAAAACTTCTAACTGAAAAATTGATGCCTCACAGGCTTCAGAGCAGGAAATCATTCAGCTTTGTGAGGAACCTGGGGAAATGAGTAGAAAGACCTGAGTCAGGTTACATGAGACAGGGACATAGGTACTTAAGTGAGGATGGTGTCCTCATCAGTCAGGATAGCCTGAGTTATGCTGCAGCAACAACTCCAAATCTCAGTGGCTTAAAACTTTTAATATAAAGAGTATTTATGGTTCAGGCAGCTTCTCTGTCGTGGGTCGTTCTTAAGGTTCTGTTCTGCTTTATCCTCACATAAGGCAGAGGGAAGTCTCATCTCTGTGTTTCCAAGACTTCCAAAGTGGCCAAAGTTAAAAAAAAAAAAAAAAGAAGAAGAAGAAAGGATACATGCTGTTATGCCCTGGCTTTTAAAGTTTTTGTCTATAAGTGCAGTGACTTTACATTGGCCAAAACAATATATATGCCTACACCAACTTTAAGAAATGCAAATTACCATATGCCTGGAGGAAGAACTTGCAAAACTGGGAGAAGAGCATCAGTGCCTGGCACACACGCATGTGCTCTCATCCTTGGGACTACTGACATTTGGGCCAGACACTTTGTTGTGGGGGACTATCCTGGGCATTATAGGATATTTGCAGCATTTCTGGTATCTACGTACTAGATGCAAGTAGAATCCCTTCACCCAAGTTGTGACAACCAAAAATGTCTCCAGGCATTGCCAAAGGTACCCTGGGAGACAAAATTGCCCCCAGTTGAGAGCTATTAGCTTAGAGTAATGCACATCAGTCTGTACATTTCCAGGCTTTGGGGTTAGACTGCTAAGGTCTGAATCTCAGCTCTTTCTTTTTATTTTATTTCATTTTGTTTTATTTTATTTTGTTTTTTAGAGAGAGAGTCTCCAACAACCAGGAGGAATGTAGGGGCATGATCATGACTCACTGCAGCTTCCAACTCCTGGGCTCAAGTGATCCTCCCACCTCAGCCTCCCAAGGAGCTGAGACTACAGGCACGTGCAACCACACCCAGCTGATTTTTAAATTATTTTGTAGACACAGGGTCTCTCTATGTTGCTTAGCCTGTTCTCAAACTCCTGGCCTCAAGTGATCCTCCCACCTCAGCCTCCTAAAGTACTGGGATTATAGGTATGAGCCACTGCACCCAGCCAGCTCTTTCTCTTACTAACTGTGTGACCTTGATCAGTTACTTAACTTTTCTGGGCCTGGTTTTTTAAGGGGATACTGGTTGTACTTCTTTCTTAATGTTACAGAGATTGAGTCAGGTAATACGGTATTTGTAAAGTCCTTAAATACTACCTGGTATATAGTAAAATAGACTTCAGACAAAAAAAGCACCACTCAGAGTGGCCTACAGTCTGTAGCAATCAATCTAGTTTCAGGTTCATCTATATTTTATGTTACATAAATATGCCATTTCTACAAGTGAATCATCAACATTTCATATTAATTACACATGGTGAGGCCTTAGGACCCTATAGCTTACCTTGGTTAAAGCCAACTCACTTCAGTTCTATAAGGTTCAAAATTAAAAAAAAAAAAATCAGAGTGACTAATGAGAGTGATTCAATAGACTTATATTTAACACACTTTGCTTCTTCCCTTGTCTTTCATCTGACGTTTGTGGGAAATATTTGTGGTGAGCAAGAATTTAAAGTCTATACTTTTTCATTTGAGCACTTGGTCAGAGCAGAGTGCTAGTAAGATTTAGATCAAATGTGTTTGATCCCTACCAGCCCAGAACCTGGAACAGGCTAGTGTCCCAGAAGAGCTAATCATGGTCACACAGGGTAGTGGGCAAGAGTCAGGGGGACCTCAGAAACCAGGAGACTCTAGACAGTCAGCTCAAATGTCTTGCTTTAGAACTTTCATGTGTCAGCAACCTTTTATTCAATGTCTATTCATTTCGGTGTCCCTGATTGTTGAGCAAAAGGCTGACCCATAGTAGCTGTTTAGTAATAATGTTTGTGCATTTAAAGGCGCTGTACTTTGGAATCAGCCAATTTTGCAGGGCGGAGGAAGAAAGAAAACTGGTTTGCCATCTGGCATTTACAAAATGGGAAACAAATGCATTGACTTTTTCTTCCTCTCAAAACTTCGCAAAAATGACAATAATGAGATTTTTTTCAAAGGACATAAACCCATAAGGATGAGGAACATGGAAGAGAAGATAGCAGATAACAATAGAAGATAACAATTTCTAAATTTTAGAAATTGGAGAAATGCTTGTAAAGGGGGTTAGCAGAACCAAAAAGAATTGAGTTCACTCTTAAATCTGGGAGGCAGAGGTTGCAGTGAGCCAAGATTGTGCCACTGCACTCCAGCCTGGGCAACAGGGCAAGACTCTCTTAAAAAACAAAACAAAAAACTGAATTCAAAGCTGGCACTGGAGAAAATTGAGACCCAACCTGATCTGTAACACAGAAGAAATGACCCAATGACTCCAAAATTGGTAGCTTCAGACACCTTTAAGATTATGGAATAAAAATAGATTGCTAAAGTAAGGAGGCTTATCTAAAAGGCTATTTAAAAATCAGTGTCCAGGCGCAGTGGCTCACACCTGTAATCCCCGCACTTTGAGAGGCTGAGGTGGGAGGATCACTTGAGCCCAGCAGCTCAAGACTAGCCTGGGCAACTTGGTGAGACTCCATCTCTACAAAAAAGTTTAAAAAATTAGCCATGCATGGTGGCATATGCCTGTGGTCCCAGGAACTCAGGAGGCTCTTCAAAAAATTCAGAAAAATTAGCTGGGTATGGTGGCATGCACCTGTGGTCCTAGCTACCCCAGAGGCTGAGGCAAAAGGATCACTTGAACCCAGAAGTTCATGGCTGCAGCCAGCTATGATCACACTGCTGCACTCCAGCCTGGGGGTGACAGAGACCCTGTGTCCAAAAAGAAAAAAAAAAAAAAAAAAAAAAAAAAAAAAAAAAAAAAAAAAAAAAAAAAAAAAAAAAAAAAAAAAAGGGAAAAAGCAATACTGGAAGCTAGAGAAATATGGAGCAATACCTTCACAATTTTAAGGTAAAATTATTTTTAACCTAGAATTTTATTCTCAGCCAAACCATCGATTAAGTGTGAGGGTAGAATAAATATATTTTTGCAATGTAAGAGCTCAAAACATTCCCTCCCATGAACCCTTTCTCTGGAAACTACTAGTGCTGTGCTGTCTAATATGATAGGCATTTGCCACATGCTTATTTAAATCTACATTTATTACAGTTAAATAAAATTTAAAACTTTATTCCTTACATTATCCACATTTGAAGTGTTCCATAGCCACATCTGGCTAATGAGCATCAATTTTTATTTTTATTTTTATAGTTTGAGACAGAATCTCACTCTGTTGCCCAGGCTGGAGTGTAGTGGCGAGATCTTGGCTCACTGCAGCCTCCACCTCCTGGGTTCAAGAGATTCTCATGCCTCAGCCTCCTGAGCAGCTGGGATTACAGGTGCATGCCATCATACCCGGCTAATTTTTGTATTTTTAGCAGAGACCGGGTTTCACCATGTTGGTCAGGCTGACCTCGAACTTATAAGCTCCAGTGATTCATCCACATCAGCCTCCCAGAGTGTTGGCATTATAGGTGTGAGCCACTGCACCTAGCCCGAGCATTGATTTGATTGTGTAGATACAGAACGTTTCTGTCGCTGCAGAATTTCTACTGCACAGTGCTATACCTGAGAATGTGCTCAACCAAAATAAGAGGGAAACTGTAAGTCACATTGACACTGGGAGATAATATGTAATACATTATACAGAGATAATATTGCCTTTTGCCTTTTTTAAATCTGAAAATTTCTGAATTCTGAAACATGCTTACCCTGAGAGTTTCAGATAAGGATTATGGACCCATGTCAGCAAAAAGGAAATTTAAAATCAAAGAGTAAGCTAGCATGGCAAAGACTCAGTATTGTACAGATATAACATTTCCCCTAATTTATCGATAAATTTCCCCTAATTAATTTTAAAATCCCAACGGAGAATTTTTCTCTCTCTGAAACTTAACAAACCAACTCCAATATTTATTTGGAAAAGCAAAGGCCAAAAAAAGAAAGACAAATTTAAAAGAACAAGGTAGAGAGATTTGCTCTATCAGATAATCAAGACATCAAAAAGCCATAGAAATAGAATGACGTAATGGCAGGGTCAGGCAAACAGACGAACGGAACAGAATTAGCATGGAAACAGGCTTACTCTGGCCACTTGATAAATGGCAGAGGCAGTGCATTAAAGTAATAGGAGATTTTAAAAAATTAGTAAATGGTACTGGAGAAATATTTTTTAAAAGTAATAAATGATGCTGAGACAGCTGGTTTTCCATAAAGAAAATAATACAATTAGGTCCCTAACCCTATGCCAAATTCAATCCCAAGGAGATTAACATCTAAATGAAAAAAGTAAAACTCATTTCAAAATTAAAAGAACGTCATTAAGATATGGTAGCCAAGAGGGCTTTCTTAAATAATCCTTAAAAAATGTAAACATAACTGGATAAGGTGGCTCATGCCTGTAATCCCAGCACTTTGGGAGGCTGAGGCAAGATGATCACTGGAGGCCAGAAGTTCAAGATCAGCTTGGGCAACATAGTAAGACCCCCATGTCTATTATTAAAATAATAAATAAATAAACTTTTAAAATGCTGATAAAATTCAACTGCATAAAAAAAACTTCTGTGCAACAAAGGACCAGTAACATTAAGAGACACACCTTAAAATAGAATCCAATAATTAAAATGAATACAATTAATACACAATCATATATCCAGATTATATAAAGAACTCCTACAAATCAATAAGAAAAAGGAAAAACTGGTCAAAGAACAAGAACAGGGAATTTGCAGAAGAAACTTGAATGGCCAATACATATATACAATGATGCTCAGTCTCACTAATAACCAAGGTCATGGTTGTTAAAACCAACTGCCATTCTATTTTGAACAGAGAGGTAAATATTAAAATGAGTGCCAACATCAAGTGTCGGTGCATTGTTGAAGCAATGGTGATTATCACGTACTGGTAGTGGGACTGTAAATTGGTACAATCACTTTGGAAAGGAATCTGGCATCATCTTTAATGTTGAAGATGTGCATTTCCTACAACCCAGGGTTTCCACTCCTAAGAGTCTATGTCAGAGAAGCCAGCACCTAAGAGCATAAACAGAAATATACATATGACAGTGTTCTTTGCAGTGCAGTTAGCGATAGCACAAAAGCGAGAAACAACCTAGATTTCCCTCAATAGGGAAACGGGTAAATAAGCTGTGGTTTTGTCATACAATTAAGTACTGTATCACTGTTAAAGACAAAGGAATAAATCAACATGAATACATTTCAAATTTTGAACAATAAAAGCACGTTTTAGAAGAATACACACAGTATACCATTGAAACAAAGTTAACAATACGCAAAACTATATATACAATTAATTATTTACAGGTATTTACATATAAGGTAAAATTATAAAGACACAAACGGGGATAATAAACCTCAAATTCAGATACTTTTGGTGGAATATGATATCACAGAAAGGTATACAAGGGACTTCAATTGTCTTATAAGTGAGTGTACGTGCACTATATAAAAAATATATATATATAACTTTATTTTATCTTATTTTTTTGAAAGAGGGTCTTACTCTGCTGCCCAGGCTGGAGTGCAGTAACATGATCATAGCTCACTGCAGCCTCCAACTCCTGGGCTCAGCAATCCTCCCACCTTGGCCTCCCAAAGTGCTCAAATTATAGGTGTGAACTACTATGCCCAGTCTATATGTATATTTCAAATAAACTTTACTTTTGAGCATTTTTAAGTTCACAGAACAATTGAGTAGAAGGTAGAGAGATTTCCCATATATTCCCTACCTTTACGTGCTCACAGCCTTCTCTACTATCTACATCCTGCCCCAGAGTAGTACATTTGTTGTAACTGATGAATCTACACTGACTCATCATTATCATTCAAAGTCCATAATTAACATTAGCATTCAGTCTTAGTGTCATACATTCAATGGGTTTTGGCAAATGCATCATGACATGTATCCATTAGTACAGTATCACATAGAATCGTTTACTCTAAAATCTTCTGTTATATTTTATTAAAAAGAAGAGAGATATGAATTATACATGACAAAATGTTAAGGTCTGACAGCTGGCCTAAGGGTCTACCTGTGTTTAATAATCAATTCTCTAAAATTTTCTGAATGCTTAAAATATTTTAAAATAGAAAGAGATCATAGGTATCTCTTAGGTGGAACTTTTAAAAAAAATACATAGGAGTTTTATACATACATTTGGTTTCCAAAGTTCTCTGTCATCAATGAAAAGCAAATGGACCTATTCCTCCACCTTCAACGCCTCCCAGCCTTCTCTAATTTCCACCCAATTTCATCAACATAAAAACACATGTAGGATAATTCCACACGGCTTGCCTTTGGTCCTGGGCTCACCTAGGAATGAGAGCCTGAATCAGGTGTGTGAATGGATGGACTCCGGGAATTGGTCTTTGCTGGAGAAGCAGCTGAGTTCAGAAGATTTGCGGATGCTGACGCAGCAAAGTGCTGCATTTCTCGGTGTTCCATTGTGACTGCTCAACTTCTGAGCTGTGTGACTGATTCTTTAGGGACTAGCAAACCCTCCCCTTCACTGCTTTTTCTCATTAGTTTTTAATCACTGGGGTCCTCAGGAGAGTGCCATTTAGTAGGCTCCAGGGACATAAAAGAATTCATTAAACCACTTAATTGGCAAGGCATATGGGGATTACAGTAGTAGAAGAATCGAGTTTATTAACTAGTCTCAGCCTCAACCCCTCATCAGAACATGACATACACGCATCAAATTCTTCTCTTCGTGATTGGAAAAGCACCAGCAATACCAGCTCTGGTGTCACCAGGCCAGCTCGGGGTACAGCTATGGTATGCACAGCACCAAATGGGGTTTAATGAAACATCTGAGTCACTGGCCCCACACCTCTCTGCTTTAAGCATGATCTCTTTGGCTGTCACGTTCTCAAGGCCGTCTTTTGGGTCAGTCCTATAGCCAGTGGCAGCTTTGGAAGGTGTGGACCAGCCTCAGGGGAAGGAAGCAGATTGGCTATGGTGTGTTGGGGGCAGATGTGTATTAATGACACATGATAGGTTGAATAATGACCTCTAAAAGGGTTCATTTCTGAATTCCCAGAATTTGTGAATATATTATTTTATGGCAAAAAGGACTTTGCAGATGAGATTAAATTATGGATTTTGAGATGGGCAGATTATGTTGGGTTCTCTGGGTAGCCCTAAATGTATTTCTAAGTATCCCTACATGAAAGAGGCAGAGGGAGATCTGACTACAGAATAGGAGCATTGGAGTAGCATGGAGTGAGAAAAACTTGACCAACCACTACTGGCTTGAAAGATGGAGGAAGGGTCCTGGGCCAAAGAATTCAGCAAGCCTCTCCAAGCTGGAAATATCCAGGAAGCAGATCTCCCTGAGAGCCTGCAGAAGCAGCACAGCCCTGCTGACCCCTTGATTTTGGCTTGGTTCAACTGCTTTTGGACTTCTTTCCTTGATATGGTTTGGCTCTGTGTCCCTACCCAAATCTCATCTTGTAGCTCTCATAATTCTATAATTGTGGAGGGATGTAGTGAGAGATGATTGAATCATGAGGGTGGGTCTTGCCTTTGCTGTTCTTGAGATAGTGAATAAGCCTTATGAGATCTGAGGGTTTAAAAAAAAACCCTCAGATCTCAAAAGTTTCCCTGCACAACTTTCTTTCCCTGCTGCCCTCCATGTAAGATGTGACTTGCTCCTCCTTACCTTCTACCATGATTGTGAGGCCTCCCTAGCCACATGGAACTGAAAGTCCCTGATACCTCTTTCTTTTGTAGATTGCCCAGTCTTGGGTATGTCTTTATCAGCAGTGTGAAAACAGACTAATACAGTTCTACAGAACTGTAAGAGAATAGTTCGTGTTGCTTTAAGGCACTGTGGCAATTTGTAACAGGTGTGTTACGGGTTGAATTGTGTCCTGCCCCAGTTCACGTGCTGAAATCCTGAACCTCACTACCTCAGAATGTGACTATATTTGTAGATAGGGCCTTTCAAGAGATAATTAAGGTAAAATGAGGCCACATGGTGACCTTAACTGGTCCAACACAACTGGTGACCTTGAAAGAAGAGATTAGGACACCGATGTGTTTGTGCACAGAGGAAAGAGCATGTGAGGACATAGCAAGAAGGTGGTCACCTGCAAGCCAAGGAGAGTCACCTCAGAGGAAACCAAACTGCCTGCACTTCACTCTTGAACTTGCAGCCTCCAGAATAGTGAGAAAGTTTATTGCTGTTGTTTAAGCCACCCAGTCCGTGGAATTTTGTTATGGAAGCCCTGGCATACAGGTTGGAATACAGGTTGCTCCAAGAAAAGCAGCTGTACCTCAAGGTTGTAGGCTGAATATATAGATCATCCTACCTGACGTGAGACATCAATCAATTGTCCATATCAAAACAAAGTAGCCAGGCGTGGTGGCTCATGCCTGTAATCCCAGTACTTCAGGAGGCCAAGGCAGGCAGATCACTTGAAGTCATGAGTTTGAGACCAGCTTGGCTAACATGGTAAAACCCCATCTCTACTAAAGATGCAAAAATTAGCTGGGTGGGGTGGTGCATGCCTGTAATCCCACCTACTTGGGAGGCTGAGGCATGAGAATCGCTTGAACTCAGGAAGTGGAGGTTGCAGTGAGCTGAGACTGCGCCACTGCACTCCAGCCTGGGTGACAGAGCAAGACTCCATCTCAAAAAAACCAAATGAACAACAACAACAAAACAAAAACAAAGTGGTGGGGACTATGGAGGTGCTAGGCCTCCTCCCCAAAGCTCCCCCTTGGCCTGCTGCTGACATAGTTGATGTCATTTTATTTTTCAGTATCTTCTTAGCTCTGAATCATTGGCCACATTGTTTGTAAACCTGCTTGCACTTTGCCATTCCTGGTGATAGGCTATCACCCACCCATTCACCCTCCAAACACAGACAGGGGAGGCGCTACGGCCAAGATTCTGGGGAATACCCTGCTAGCTGTGTACCTCTCAGGCACTCGCTTTCCTGGGACTGTCACTCCTTTCTGGGCTTAGATTTTGCCTGCTGACTTTCTCTTAGGGTATTTGTTTTCTCTGGTTCTGCCTGCCTTGTTCCCAAACAATCTAGAGCTTTTCTCTTCAAAGCCCTTGAACCCTGAAAAAATAAGATTTTGTGAACTTGTTTTCAAGACACAGTTTTAGGCTGGGCACAGTGGCTCATGCCTGTAATCCCAGCACTCAGGGAGGCCGAGGTGGGCAGATCTTCTGAGTTCAGGAGTTAAAGACCAGGCTGGCCAACCTGGCAAAACCCCATCTCTATTAAAAATACAAAAATTAGTTGGGTGTGGTGGTGCACACCTGTAATTCCAGCTACTTGGGAGGCTGAGGCACAAGAATTGCTTGAACCCAGGAGGCAGAGGTTGCAGTGAGCTGTGATTACACCACTGCACTCCAGCCTGGGTGACAGAGCAAGACTCTATAAAAAAAAAAAAAAAAAAAAAAAAAAAGACATTGTTTTATCCTCATCTTCAAACCTCGCAGGACAAGTTTTACTTCAGACAGCTCTCCTGCCCCTTCATGTGGTTTCTTTCAAGCCTCTCAACTACCCCATCAGACAAATTTTGCTCCTTAGCTTCTGATTTTAATCCTGGTATTGTTTATTGCTCCATAACTCTTCTATCCCCTTACTGTCCCCGTATCTTCAATTTTGTACTGAACAAATCACCTTCTTTCCTCCCTTCCTCCATTATTCCTCCTTTCTCTCCTCCCTTCCTTCCTCACTCCTTTTCCCTTCCTTCTAGAAATATTGATCTTCAGCTCTGCACAGGATATATATTTTCAGCTTGTCACTATTAAACCCACTCATTAACAAGAGAGGGACCAAAAAAAAGAAAAAGAAAACACTGGTCCTCCTATTATCTCTCAAGAAACAATCAGGGTAAGGCAAGGGCTGCTTATCACACAGAGGCCCTGAGCCATGCACCTGCCCTTTTCAATACCATCACTATATCATCATCCATCTAACAGTCATCTATTGCTAGGGCATTTGCTGGAAGTCCAGCCATTCTTTCTACTAAATTGATTTTCTGAGCAGGGACCAGGAGAGTTCTGTACATTTTAGTATAAGTAATGGCAACTTCCAGAGGTTAGGGGAGAGAAAGAAGTAGAATCTTCACTATCTTGGATATTTTTGCCTGCCAGCAACAGAAAACTCTGTAAACCATGGCTTAAACAATAATGGCATCTTGTTATTTGACCAAATAAGAAGTCTGGAGGAATTCAGACCAGCACTGGACCAGCAGCTCAGGGATAGCATCAAAGAGCTTGGTTCTATCTTTCCTTCTCCACCATCTTCCATGTGTTGATTTTTCATCTTTGTGCTTGAGGCCTCTTGATTTATAGAATGGCTGCTACAGCTTCATACATTGCAACAGAATTCCAAGACAGAAAGTAGTGGGAGAGGGGCACAAACTAATGATAAACGAACTTTTCCTCAGATGCCTCTCTTCTTTCATCTATAAAGAAAACAGTTTTGCAAAAGATTCCGTCACCCTTCCTCTGATATCTCATTGGCTAGAACTGGGTCACATGACTGTCTTTAACTGCAAGGGAGGCTGGGTAAGGAAGAGGATCTCACTTTTTCAACTTTGCTACAGGATGTCACTTATGAGAAAAATGTTGGCATGGCTGTGTATTGGCCACTTGATCATGACCACGGCTATTAATAAGTCTTGATACTCAAAAATTCTTAACTGTATCTACTCAGAATCTCCAAGGGAGCAAAAGGTAGCAGATGCGATAAAAACAGAGGAAGGATTTCTCTGGCATTGCTCCACTTCCTCTCCTTACACATCTCATTCAAATCCCATCTCAGTACAATGTACCCAGAGTCACAAGGATGTAGGTGCTTTGCTTGTACATATGTTCTGAGACTCTCAGAAGGCTGATCAATGGTCTCCAGTGCTGGGGTTTGTATTTGTTAGGCAGAACAATTTTGGCAGGAATCTGTGATGAGGACACTGTTGGGATTTTTGGGGGCCTGCCCTTCCTGAAACCTGAATGGAGTCAGTCTCCATTCCAAGCAGAAACAGTCTCAAGGGTTCAGACATTACACAAATCAATTCTATTTTAGATTAGAGTCAGTGCAAATTTAGCAAAAAGGAGACATCACATTTGTGGTGGTGGTCATTTTGGTCCATAGCAGTGGTTGGTAGAAAGGCTCTGGAGGCAAAGGAAAGATTTTGAAAATACCCAGCCAACTTGGAAAAGGAACAAGAGAAGAGCATAAGCTTTGAGGCTTTAAAAGGAGTTGCCAGGGTGGTGCAAAGATCATCCTGTGCTCAGGTAGGACAGTGGCTTGCGTTAATTCTGACTTGCCAGGTTTCAAGTGTGCAAGGTAAAGAACAACAAAAAATGCTTTGTCATTTATGGCTGAAGATGGTATTGATAACTCATATCAGTAGAGTTTTATTTATTCCTGTAGGAGCAGAAGATTTGTGTGGGTGGCTCATGCTCCCTCCTTGTCCCCTCCCTACCAGAATAGAATGTCCTTTGAGAGGACTGAACAGGGTTAGGGGCAGAGACTATGTCTTTTTTAAATTTTTTTGATACAGTGTTTCACCTTGCCACCCAGGCTGGAGCGCAGTAAGGCGATCGATCGTAGCTCACTGCAGCCTGCAATCCTGCGCTCAAGAGGGTAGCTGAGAGTACAGGCTGTGCCACCCCACCTGGTGAATTTTCTTATTTTTTGTAGAGATGGAGTCTCGTTTTGTTGCTGAGGTTGATCTTGAACTCCTGGCCTCAAGCAATTCTCCCACCTCAGCCTTCCAAAGTGCTGGGATTCCAAGACACTGTTTTAGGCTGGGCACAGTGGCTCATGCCTGTAATCCCAGCACTCTGGGATCATGAGCCACTGCACCTGGCAAGACTGTATCCTTTGCAAAGACAAAGAAAATGGCCTGACTGCCTTGCCACCCCCTTGGGCCCCTGCTTCTCTCAACCGTTCCAAACAATGCCTGAGGTTTCTGAGCCTGAGGTGCACACCCCACTTTTCCAGCCTTATGTTTTTCTCCTAGCCACTTTTCCAAAATCACCCCTCTCTGATCTGCTTTCAAGCCCTGCTGCCTCTACCAATTTCCTTCCAAGTCCTGAACAACTTACTTCAGCTCATCTTAATGAAGCTGACCCATTTTTCAAGGCCCTTCTCAGCTACCACCTCGTATGTGAAGTCTCCTAAAACACATTTCAGCAGATTGAGCTGCTCTTAGCCCTGTCTGCCGTGGCATCTCATATGCATGACTTGTGTGCACCTGAACTTTAAGACTGAACCAGGGCTGTGCTATTTGTGAATATGCATGTCTCTTCCTGAGATCATAGACTGAATTACAATCATGATAGATGCGGTGCTTGTCTTAGAGAAGGCATCTAAATTTTAAAAGCAAGCTGAAATTCTGGTATAAATGATTGCTTTATCACAAAACAACGATTTGAAAAAGAAAAACAATATTAGAGGACTTATACTATCCCATTTCAAAAGTTACTACAAAGCCCTGTTAATTAAGGCAGTGTGGTATTTATATAAAGATAGACAAATAGGTCAGTGAAACAGATTGGAGTCTAGAAATAAATCCTTGCATTCATGGCATTTATGGTCGATTGTTGACAAAGGTGTCAAAACATTTCCATGGGATTTCTTTTCAGCAAATGACACAATTATATATCCATATGCCAACAACAACAACAACAAAGTGGCTGTAGATCCTTACCTCCACCGTACACAAAGGATCATAGGCCAAAAGTCAAAGCTAAAAGTAAAAACTTCTAGAAAAAAAACACAGGAGGAAATCTTTGTGACCTTGCTTTAGGTAAAGGATCCTTGGATTCAGCATTAAAAGCATGAGCCATAAAAAAATTGATAAATTTAAGTTCAATAAATTAAAAAAACTTTGACGTCAAAAGATATCATGAAGAAAATGGACCACTGGCTGGGAGAAAATACTTGCAAATCATATATTTGTTAAAGGACTTGTATGCAGACTACAACTCAAGAAGAAGACAATCAACCCAATCAAAATGGCCCAAATCCTTGAGTGACCATTTCGCCAAGGACAGCCTGTGAATGGCTAACCAGCATATTAAGATATGCTCAACATCATTGATTATTAGAAACATGAAAATTAAAACTACACTGAGATGCCACTTTGCACTCTCTGGGATGGCTACAGTAAAAGAGAGAATGCAAAGTGCACAGTGAGAAACTACAACCCTCATAGATGGCTGGCAGGAATATAGATGAGTACAGCCACTTTGGAAAACAGTGTGACAGCTTGTTGAAATGTTAAACACAAACATACCCAGCACATCTACCCAAGAATCCACCCAAGAAATCCACCCAAGAGAAATAAAAACGTATGTTCACAGGAAAGACTTATACATGAATGTGCAGTGTTATTCATAACAGCCAAACACCAGACACACTCCAAAGTTCTATCAACTGATGAATAGATAAAAGGAATTTGGTAGCTCTATACAATGGAATACTATTCAGCAATTAAAATGAATGAAATGCAGATACAGGCTACAATGTGGATAAACCTCAACAACATTAAACTAAGTAAAAGAAACCAGTCACAAAAGACCAAGATCATGGCTGACACTGGACATAAGTTGATAGTTTTTGAAACTGTGTGGTGAATATATATGGTGAACTGTTCTCTTTAATTCTGTATATGCTGAAAATGCCCTTTTCTTTTCTTTTCTTTTCTTTTCTTTTCTTTTCTTTTCTTTTGAGACAGTCTCACTCTGTTGCCCAGGCTGGAGTGCAGTGATGCAATCTCGGCTAACTGCAACCTCTGCCTCCCAGATTCAAGTGATTCTCCTGTCTCAGCCTCCCAAGTAGCTGGGATTACAGGCACATGCCACCATGCCTGGCTATTTTTTGTATTTTTAGTAGAGATGGGGTTTCACCATGTTGGCCAGGCTGATCTTGAACTCCTGACCTCAGGTGATCTGCGCATCTCGGCCTCTCAAAGTGCTGAGATTATAGGCGTGAGCCACTGCACCTGGCATAAAAATGTTCCTTTACACAAAGTTTTTAGATATTACTAGTCATTTTTTTATGATGTTTCAAAAACATCAAATCTATTTCACATTTTATCTGCCTTCATTTATTTTACTGCATTCTATTTTCATTGCCATTTTCTTTCTCTCCTCCCTTGACATGGCCTGTGACATACTGATAAACACATACACACACGTGCATACACAAACATGCTGTGTTCCCTGTCTTAGCTGCTGTCAGCTTAGAAGTTGTTATTGCTCTCCCAGTTCACTTTCTTCCTCAACGCCCGCTTCCCTTGTCTTCTTGCTCTTGTATTTTCCCAGAGAGAGTCCACACACCCTCCCAGACACTATCTGCTCACACTCGGCCCAGAGAGTAGTTTCTGCAGCTTAGCCGGTATGTGGTTCTGTTGTCCATTTATATCTGTTTTGGAGCTCCACAATCTTCATTTGTGTGTGTGTGTGTGTGTGCGTGTGTATGCATGTGTATGTTTGTTTGAGACAGAGTCTTGCTTCATTGCCCAGGCTGGAGTGCTGTGGTGCTATCATAGCTCACTGCAGCCTTGATCTCCTGGGCTCAAGCAATCTTCCCAGCTTGGCCTTCTAAAATACTGGGATTTCAAGCATGAGCCACCATACCTGGCTTCATTTATGTTTTTGAAAACCACTCTAATAAGCTTCTCCTACACCCAAAAAATGCTGTATTTAAGTTTTCTTCCGTTTATATAGGTTTTCTTCTTATATGACAGGTTTTCTTCTTATATGACATTGTTTTGGGGAATGAGTACATGATGGTAGTTTATAAGCATTTAGTATATACATACACACTACACACACACACACCCCACAGTTACCATCATTATAAATATGTTCTCTCACTTCATTAGCTCCTAATCACTCCTATGATTTGTGGTAGGTGAGTTCTATTCAAATTCTCCTCTAATTTATGCTTCACAAACATCTTAAGAGGTAGTACTGTTATCTCCATGTAACGCAGGAGTCCCCGAACCCCAGCCATGGACCAGTACTGGCCCGTGGTCTGTTAGGAACCTGTCTGCATAGCAGGAGGTGAGCATTGGGGTGAGTGAGCATTACCCGTGAGCTCTGCCTCCTGAGAGAACAGCAGCAGCATTAGACTCTCATAGGAGCTCAAACCCTGTTGTGAACTGCACATGTGAGGAATCCCGGTTATGTACCCTTTATGAGAATCTAACCAATGCCTGATGATCCAAGTTGGAACAGTTTCATCCCCAAACCATCATTCCCCCACCATCTCACCAGTGGAAAAATTGTCTTCCACAAAACCAGTACTTGGTGCCAAAAAAAAGGCTGGGGACAGTTGATCTAATGAATAATAAAACTCAGGTTTTGGGAGGCTGAATAACCTTCCCTCAAGATCACACAGGTTCTCCTTCTGATATAACAGGCTGTCTCTCAAAGAGTTACTTAAAATAGGATTGACATAGTCGAAGCATGGAGTTAGAAGGCAAGCTTGCTGATTAATATCCGAAGATTCCTTGTCTGAGGGGAGGAGATTATAGCAATGCTGGTGAGAGACCCAATCTCACTCACAGGTGAAATAACTGGTAGGAGGATTTCAGGGCTTTATCAAAATAATTTCCTAGACACCTTGTCTTTGCCAATTTGGGATGCTAGAATTGAATACCAAAGACTAGGTGGCTTAAAAAACAAACATGTATTTCCCACGGTTCTTGAAGTCTGAGATTAGGGTGCTAGCAGGGTCAGCTCCTGGTGAAGGCCTTCCTTCTAGTTCATAGACAGCTGCCTTCTCGCTGATTCCTTACATGGCAGACGGCAGAGAGCAGGGGAGCAAGCTCTCCAAAGTCTTTTCTAATAAAAGTCTTTTCTAATAAAAGTCTTAATCTCCTCAGGAGAACTACCTGCAAGACCTAATTACCTCCCAAATACTCTGTCCAAATTGTGTCCCATTGGGCATTAAAGTTTCCGCATATGAAAGTACCCCATAACTCTAAATAATATGATATACCCTATTTCTTGATTTTTCTCTTTAAATAGTATCTATCCACCTTTTACCATGAAACCAAAGACTTTGGTTCATCTTCTCCCTTTTCCCTCCCTTGTTAAATTTTTGTTTATCATATTTTTATCTTTTGGTCCTTCTATGAGTCAACTGTAAAAATAAGTTTCTTATAACACTTGTAAGAAAGTGCCCTATAACTCTACATCATGTAATATACCTTGGGGTGAGGTGGGTGGGTACAAATATTCAGTCCATAGGATATATCCACGTGAAATTCCAGAACAACAGGATAAAAAGACAATCCCAGGAGCTTCTAGAAAGCAAAATGTGAATTACTTATAAAAGAATAAAAATCAGATTGATATCAGATGATTTGATCCACAATGCTGTCAACCAAGCAATGTCTTCAAAGTCCTAAACCTAGAACTTAGAATTAAGTACCCAGCCAAACTATCAATCAGATGTGAAACTGAAACACTGACATTTTCAGATATTCAAGACCAAGGAAGTTTATTTGACATGTAGGCCTTTGCGAAAAAAAAAATGTATAATCAAGGAGAACTAATTTTACATTGATGCTTAATTTTTTTTTTTTTTTTTTGAGATGGAATTCACTCTTGTTACTTAGGCTGGAGTGCAATGGCACGATCTCGGCTCACCGCAACCTCCGCTCCTGGGTTCAGGAAATTCTCCTGCCTCAACCTCCCGAGTACCTGGGATTACAGGCACGCGCCACCATGCCCAGTTAATGTTTTGTATTTTTAGTAGAAACAGGGTGTCACCATGTTGACCAGGATGGTCTCGATCTCTTGACCTCGTGATCCACCTGCCTCGGCCTCCCAAAGTGCTGGGATTACAGGCTTGAGCCACTGCGCCTGGCTGATGCTTAAAATATTATGCTTCCAGTGGCACAGGCATACAGACATAAAATTACTTTCACTAAGTTCAATTATGAATAAAATCATATTACTTTTTCAATTAGTAAATAATACTTATATTATTTAATTATGTTATTACGAATGCACGCAGGGCTTAATACCTAGGTGATGGGTTGATAGGTGCAGCAAACCACCATGACACACATTCACCTATGTAGCAAACCTGCACATCCTGCACATGTGTTCCAGAACTTAAAATAAAATTTAAAAGTTATGTTATTACTTATATTTATATTATACAATTATGGTATTGCAAATGCTGCTTACTGGCTCTTGATTTTCAAAATTAACCAATAGACACATCATAGAATATTTACACATGCCAAAAGGGATAGTATAATTATAAATTTTCATATATGAAAATAATGGTATGGCTGGGAGAACTAAGAGGTAGAGGGAGGGAGATTAGATGCTGGTGGTGGTATCTTACAGAATGTGGAGAAAGAAATACTGTTTACATTTGGAAAATTATGAAATAGAAGTTTAACTCTATTGTTTAAAGTTATGAAGTTGCGAGACACTGAATACCCAAACAGACAACGACCAGGCCACGTATATGTAGATGAACTTGGACCCACAATCTGCAGCAACCTGCCCGGGAATCCAATGTCCTTCTCCATGATAAACAATCCAGAAGCCAGTCAGCATAAGTCAGCCACAAATGGCCAGGACTTGTTTAATAACTAACAGCTTCCCAAATTTTTATCCTTGCTTCCAACTTAGGACCAACCAGAGGAAGCCAAATATGCACCCCTAACTAATCACATAGGATGCCCTACTTCTACTTCGTCCACCTATGACTTCCATATGCCAGCAGTCTTCAATCTGACCGTAGCTGAAGCCTTTCTTGTTCTCTAATCTAAAGCTTTCCTACTCCTCTGCCTGCCTTTGAGTCTCTGCCAAAATGTAAGTGACAGTGGGTGGCTGACTCCCTTGCTACAGCAAGCTCAGAATAAATAGCCTTTGCTTTTCTCATGTGATTGGTCTTTATTTATTTTTACTGTTGACTCATAGAAGGACCAAAAGATAAAAATACAATAAACAAAAATTTAATGAGGAAGGGGAAAGGGAGAAGATGAACCAAACTCTTCAGTTTCATGATAAAAGGTGGATAGATACTACTTAAAGAGAGAAATCAAGAAATAGGGTATATCATATTACTAAGAATTACAGAGTACTTTCTTATAATTTACCAAAAAAAATGGTCAAAACTATTAATAGTTGCCTAAGGAGTGGGATTGGGAGGGGAAAAGGGAGGACGACATTTTATTTTTATACAAGAGCCTTCTACAACATTTGAACTTTTGTTTTTGTACCAACTCATTACTTTTATAATTAAATACATTTCTGGATAGTTCCCTTTTATTTCTTGGATAAGAATCCTGCTTTTAAAATGGGGATGCACCTAAGAAAAGCAAAGTCCTTGGTAATGGCCTTGGAGCAAAGACCCAGGCAATGGGGAAGCCATGAATGGAGAATGGGTAGCCCCAAGTGCTGGTGGGAGGTCCTGGGAGGAGGCCGGGTGTTGCAGGATGGGTGTGGTTTGGCTGTGATGGTGACTCTGCAGTCGTGGTCCCAGAGTTGAATCTCAGGAAGGACACCGAGACATCCACACTTTCCCATGCTACGCCTCTCCTAGGGACAGTTGCTATCTAATCACAGACATACAGTGTCAACAGCAGTGACAGTGGGACGGAGAAAAAAGGTGACTGCGGAGATAAGGTTTAGAAAGCAGGATTCGACACCAGGTGGCAAAGCTGAAATTCATCCAAAATTCTCCAATAAATGTTTTCTAAGGAAAACCTTAATCCACTTTCACTTCAGATCTAAAATAAAACTGTCTATTCTGCTTTATACTTTTTAAAAAATTGTGATTATTTAAATGTCTTTGATTATTTTCCCTTTATATCATTTGAGGGGGTAAGAATAGATGATGAATACTTGAGTAATGTCTGAAATGTTCCTTGCAGTTCTCAGTGAATAATTGAGTTGGTACTTCCTGAGAAAGAGGAGGTCACAAAAGGCTGCTGTTTTATTTAAGAAGCCATACAGCTTGCTCTTGTCCATTAATGCTAAAGAAGGGCTGAGTGTGGGGGCACTGCCATCTTCAAACACCCACTAAGTGGCTGCCTGCTACAGTAAGGCTGAGAGTGGTGCCAAAAATGCAATGTAAATATTTAAACCAAAGGAAGCTCCCTGTCATCCCAGTGGAGCAAACTGTTGGCACCAACTCAAAGTTAAGACTTTATTTTTACCAGTGGGTATAGAGCTGTCAAGGACCAATCACTTTCAGCCTACACAATTTTTAAACTAAGTTTTGTCCAACTGTTGATGCGTCCTCCGCACCACTGCCCATCACGATGCACCAAAACCCTTGTGATGAACAACTTTCCATCCTCTATCATTCCCAGTCCCCATCTGATTGCCACTGGAGCTGAATAGGATTTCATGAAACTCAGCCTTTTCGTTCTGGGGCACCTGTTATGGCCATTCTCAAGTCTTACTGAGAAGTCAATTATAAAGAACACAGTAAAGGAACAATGGAGCAGGTGTCCGGAGACTTGTTTGGGGTTTGGTTGCCAACTCACTAGATCTCCAATCAATCACTGAGCCTCCCTTTGCCTCACTGGTAAAATCTACCAGAACTCTCTACTCACTCTTCACTCTACTCTCCATAGGAGCTTTCCTGGTGCTTTTTACAGTTTTCTGGTGCCTCATAGATATCGTAGAAACATAGAATCCTAGAAATGGGGAGACATGTAATAAAGAATATACAAGTAAAAGATAAGGCTGAGCACTGCATGCAAGCCTGGATTCCTGTCTCTTTGGTTTGATTTCAGGGATTCAGTGGATTTTTTTTTCTTTTCCTTTTTCTTTTTTGAGGCAGGGTATCATTCAGTCTCCCAGGTTTGAATGGTGGCAAGATCATAGCTCACTGTAGGCTTGACCTCTTGGGCTCATGTAATCCTGTCTCAGCCTCCCACAGAGCTGGGACTACAGGCGTGTGCCACCATGTCCAGCTAGCTCTAGTTTTTTTGTAGGGACAGTGTCTCCCTAAGTTGCCTGTACTGATCTCAAGCTTCTGGTCTCAAGTGATCCTCCTTCCTCGACCTCCAATGCTGGGATTACAGGTATGAGTCACCATTGCCCAACCTTTCATTTTTGGATTTTGCTGCCCAGCAGTAATCCTTCCTTTGGATTCCATTGTCTTTTTCTATTGCTATTTCCTACTCTCTTTCCAACAACTGGAATCCTTGACAAATTTAACAGAATTTCTGATCTAAATATGAGGCAATGCAAAGCCTGGTATCTTTGAAAAGTGAGAGAGTCATGGTTAACAGGCCAAGTGGATGGGAATTGAAATTAAATCTTGGAGGTTATTAACAACCTTTAAGAGGGTAGTTTTATTACATTCATTCTTTTTTTTCATTGCAAATATAAACGGACTACACACTATATAGCTCTGTCTGACTGAGGAGATTGCTGTGACCGTTTAAAAACCAAGATGCACTCCAGCAAAATGAACGCCTTGCTCCTTGCCTTTTGCCCATCGTAGCTCAGTCTGGAATCAGTCTTGCATGAATGCGTTTGATTGGCAGGAACTAAATTACACATAGAGACCTGGCTTCACCTGTCATTTTCTGCTTCTTAACTTCTGCTGTACCGAAAGACAAGCTGGTCAGGGTTGGATGAGCCTTAAGCAAGGCAGCCCACGGTCTCTGCCACATCCTCTCCTGTCTAGAAACTCGCAGATGAAGATGGCATCCACCTGCCTACAAGTAGCTCCTAGTCCACCTCAGGTGACTAGCCTATAAATATGTCATTATGTTTCCATGGGAAATGCACTGCCTACAGGCTAAGTGGCAAGGGAATATGCAGGAGGGAATGATTTGCTACGATGAGTCACAGGAGGCTCTCCCAACAAGGAGTGATGTCAGAGGTCTGAGCAATGCATGCGAGGTGAAGATGAAGAAGGGGTATTGTGGATGGCTGTGCAGGGGCCTCCACAAGGGCTGTGGGACAAGAGAGCAGCTGGGTGTGCAGCAGGTCACGTTCCTGGCCAAAGGGGCTGCCCGAGCCTGGGCTCCAAGCACAGGAAGACAGAGCCACCGGCAGACCTAAGCCCCGTATTGCCTAGTGGCAGCGTAGCCTGTGGAAAGTGCTAACAGTTATGGGATCTAAAGCCAAATGACCTGGGTTCAAAGCCGAATTCTGCCACTTCCTACTTGGGGTCATGTCGTTTAAACTCCCTGAGTCTTAATTTTGCCATTTGGAAAATATTGATATTATTGGTACCTAAGGTAAATGTGGGGCTTAAAAGTGATGACAATGATGTTGCAAAGCATTTGGTTCCATGCCTGACACTTTGCAGGTGGCAATCCATGTTAGCTGTGACATAGTCACTGTAAGGGGCAGCATTTAGACTCATTGAGGATGAAGGGGCAGTAGGTGAAATCTAGGCCAAAGGGGTGCTAGCGTCACATCAATGGCATGTGTGGTGGATAGTCAGCCTATTCCTGGGGGGCTACAGCTGTGAGATACAGCACCCTGCACCCCAGAGGAGATAGTTAGCAAGAGCAGAGTGTCTGAGGCCCCAGGGTCACAGATGCTCTTTCCTCAGTTACAAAGGTAAAACATCTGCAAGGGGCAACAACTGAACTCAAATTCACAGAGGACCTATGTGCAGGATCCCAAAGTCACCGATGCTACAGCCAGATGTTCAGATAAAACGTAGGGTCTTCCTCAAGAGACCCAGTTACTACCTAACTTCCAAAAATTCACAAGCTCCAGATTAACCTGGTAAGCTAAGTATGATACAATAATTGTCACTGCTTCTTTATATAAAAATCATGACCATCGCAGAAACATTCCCATCTCTCTTCCATTCCCTTTCCTCCTTTGTCTTCTCTTCCATCCCACTTGCTCTGCTCCCCCTCCTTTCTTTTTCTTTCCAAGAAGGTACTTCATGTTTGGATCAGAAACCCTTGAGGTGCTGGGGAAAGGAAAGGGGGTGGATCTGGGTGGAACCGCCCAACTCCCCCAGCCTCTGCAGTGGTGTTCCTTACTCCCCGGCTTCTGCCTATCTGCTGGCCATCACGGCTTTGGGAACTGAACCACGGCTATCTCAGCTTGATCCACGTTTTTTGCTTGATGCTTCTACTTCAGCCAAACCTAACTTCTGCTTTTACCTTCACCATGGACCTGGCTGAGTTTCTGATGCCTCCTCCACCTGACCTTGGCTGGGGGTCCTCTCACCCCTGGCCATTGCAAGGCCTATGGCTGGCCACTGAGCCTCAGGCCAGCTGTCTTCTGAGTTACCTAAAGCCTCAGATACAGGTGGGAACTTCCAGGCTCCATCAGTGCCACATGGAGCTCCATCCTTCCTCCATCTGTTTAGTCCTGTTGTGCTGCTGTTTCTACTTTGATGGAGCTACCTCCAACTTGGTGGAGTGAGGCAGCCCAGAGCCATGGACAGGAGGCAGGACAGATGCCTCTCTGCCTGTTAGCTTTTTAACACATTTGTAGATATTTCCAAAGCTGCCTCCAACTGACTCCTTAAGAGGGCAGGGAGGAAAGATGAGAACCTGAGCGCCTGCCTTCCCCTTCGCATTCACCTGGCTCCCTTCTCCTGCATTCCCCTGGGCTGGATGGGGCCATCTTTAACCTAAAAATCCACAGTGCAGGTGGCCCGGCCTGGCTCTTGATAGTCTCTGGGAGGAGATAAAAGAAACAGTGAATCATAATTA
Source organism: Cebus imitator (assembly GCF_001604975.1). NCBI lineage: Eukaryota > Metazoa > Chordata > Mammalia > Primates > Cebidae > Cebus > Cebus imitator. Next base: position 1,111,837 of record NW_016107370.1, on the reverse strand, counting down.
CATAGCTTTTAAATCTCAACAAAGCTGGCTTGTCACACTAAATCTCCAGGCAAAATCCTATTTTAAATGCCGGAAACTGAATGCAATCTCTTCTTCCGTCTTTGCTCTCTCATTGTAATAGGAGTGCTGCTCTCATCTGCACTCCTGCCCTGTCCCACGTCTATATGTCAAGCCAATAGGAGAAGATCATAAACACAAAATGCAAATGAGGAAGGCACTGTCACCATTTTTTAAAAACATGAGTGCTGTGAACACAATGTTTCTGAATGGGATTTGATAAGGCAGTGTGCTTGAGGTGTGTGTGGAGGGGAACATGACATTGCTGGTTGGGAGGTAGAGGCAGAGGCTGAACATGTGGGGAACACTGCAGGTAGCTTTTGCCTTCGTCTGAATTTGACTCAGGGCAGGCTCTGGCAGGTATTTTCTGTTCCTTCCTGCTGATTGCTATGGAGGGACAAAAATGCAAACTGCAACACAAGGACAGGACCCCAGATAGACCCACATCTGCCCTCCTGGTCTTCCACTCCCTCTTCCCCGAGCCTTCCATTCAGCCATAGTGCTGCCTGCATCCCTGAAATCCCTACAGTTTCCTGACCACTTGCCTATTTGCAATAGCACAATCAGCTCACTGTAGCCTGGAACTCCTGGGTTCAAGTGATCTTCCCACCTTACCTCCCAAGTAGCTGGCACTAAAGGTGCACACCACCACACCCAGCTAATTTTTACTTATTTTTTTTTTGTAGAAACAGGGTCTCACTACATTGCCCAGGCTGGTCTTGAACTATTGGCTCCAAGGGATCCTCCCACCTCAGCCTCCCAAAGTGCTGGGATTATGAGTGTGAGCCATGGTGCTCCATCTCCCTCTCTTCTTTCCTTCCTTCCTTCCTTCCTTCCTTCCTTCCTTCCTTCCTCCCTTCCTTTCTTTTCTTTTGATTTCTAAATGTTTTATTGTGGATAATTTTTAGAAATATCGAGTAGAGTGTAATGAGCCCTCAAGTATTCATCATCACCTTCAATGTTGATCAACTCATGGCTAATCTTATTTATCTTTAAATATCCCCTTCTTCCCACCTCTCCTTCCCTCCAGATTACTTTGAAGGAAATCCCAGACATTGTGTCATTTCTAGAAGCTTTTTAATATCCTGAATGGCAATTTGCCATCTCATCTAAAATGCAAAAACCCGTCACTCAGTATCTAAACTAGATTCATCATCGGATGTGTGTAGCTCAAAGTTGACAACTTGAATTTCATTCAAATGTCATGTCTCTCTAGGAACTGTGCATAAATTTTTGGTAAAGGGAAGAGTTTTTTAGTAATTAGAATAATAATTCCATAATTCATCTGCTTTAATGAACAAAAACATCGGTGTGCTAGTGATTTCTTAACAAAATAGGCGGTTTGAACGTTTTTAAAAGTAGTTAAAAGTTGCTTCTCTGGGTGGTTAACATTTCTGCCCCCTCCCTTTCCTCTGTCCTGTTTACATTATTAGTTTGCTTAGCAAGCCATGTCAGTATAGATAGAGCAAAGAAATTTCTACCCAACAATGGTCTGAGTGAATGAGATTGTGCATTTTTTTGGATGGCTTTCCTTCAAGTGGAGAGAAAGTACACAGAGCTCTTATCAGTTTTTTTTTTTGGCTCTAATTAATTGGCTTGATGGCTACAAGAAAGACCAGAGGATTGTCTTAGTTTGGGTTCACACAAAAAAGAAAAGACTGTTGCAAAAAAAAAAAAAAAAAAAGACTGTTTCATTTCTCAGATGGATCTGAGCCTGTTTCTGTACAGAGACAAATTTTACTTAGATAAAACCATACTCTCTGCTCTTTTCTAACTACATTCTTCAATAGTGATTGTAACATGAGATTCACCGGTACAAGCCTGGACTTGCAGCTCCCATAATGGTAGGAGTGGCTAAAGAGAAACCCCCGCATCACCCCTTACCGGAAGCTTGTTTAGTACGAGTTCCGGGGGCTTGCTTCTTGCTGAAACAAGACAATGTTCCTAGGATGATGAGCATGTTAGTTTTGGAGTTTGTCTCTAAATTCTGTTATGTAACCCTTGTATCATGGTCGAATTTTAAAGAAACAAATGACTAACCAGGTGACTTGGCCTAACTGTTTAGTTTTGAAATATGACGCATTCTCAAACAAGCTTACAGGCTTAAGTATTATCTGCTGCCCATAACACCGGAGTTAGGTGTGGATAATGCAAATAACAGTGAATCCCATGCTGGGAAAGAAAGGTATTCCCTTTCCAACGCTCTTCCCAAATCTCTCTGATTAGCTAAGGAAGCATTTCTGTAACACTCCCTGATCTCCCTTTTTCCCTCAGGCTCAAACCCAGAGGCAACAGTAGCTGGTGAGACGTCAGTAAGTAACAGTGTTGTTGTGCTTATTTTTAAATATATTTATATTTGTGTTACCTTCCATTTGTGGCAGATAATACTGGTTTTCCATTTATTGAAAGTCCCTTTTAAATGAATTAACCTAGATTATAAAATGAGTTTATTTGCAATGAAAAGATGTCTAGTAAAAATGGCACACGTGTTATGAAGATAAGGCAACACTGGTAAAAGGTAGCAGGTGACATGTTTGGAAAACACAGTACTAAGCAGATAAAAATGGGTCTGAAGGACAAAAGTGGAATTTAATACTGAGTAAGTGGCAAATATTTGTATAGGGCCTGGCTCATGCCTTTGAGGAGCATAAAATGCATTTTAATTTGAGAAAACAAGGCATATGCATAGTTGACAGTAAACGAAAATAAATACATCACAAGTCAAAATGATGAACAGTCAGAGAAGGGCATGCCTTGCCTCTTTTTCTGCCATGAAAAGAACATAATCACTTTAAGAGGTTAGTAAAGAGAGAAGGCTCCCTCTAGCCTGGGCATAGAGGAGATGTCAGCAAGGAAGTGGGACTTTCTCCAAGCCTAGAATAGCACAATTTTAAAAATTAAACAGAAGAACATTACCAGCAGGGATGTGGTTTCCAGCAGATTTTTAAGGATTCTGCATAGAAGCATATAATTCAAATATTTTTTTCCATTTTAAAATTTATTTAAATTTTATTATTATTATTATTTGAGATGGAGTTTCACTCTTGTCACCCAGGCTGGAGTGCAGTGGCGTGATCTCTGCTCACTGCAACCTCCACTTCCCCCAGGTTCAAGCAGTTCTTTTGCCTCAGCCTCCTGAGTATCTTGGATTACAGGTGCCTACAACCATGGCCAGTTAATTTTTGTATTTTTATTGGAGACGGGATTTCACCACGTTGGCCAGGCTGGCCTCAAAGTCCTAACTTAGGTGATCCACCCACCTTGATCTCCCAAAGTGCAGGGATTACAGGTGTGAGCCACTGTGCCCAGCCTTTTCTGTTTTTTAAAAAACTATTTTTTATAACTGTAAAAACACATACTCATATGCACAACAACATGATGCATACAAATGTACACAATAATGAAGACTGCACTGTGTTACGTGTGCCAGAAGGCTAGCCTGTTTGGTCTGAACTCAGTCTCTTTCTTACTATGCTTACAAATGCAGATAATGCACCAAGGAGGAAAATGACATAAAGTTTATTTCTTTATTTTGTTTAAAACTTCTTTTGTTTTAAATTAACTTAAAGTTTCTTTTTCAAAGCAAAATAAACTTGGCTGTTTTGAAAGTTTGAATAAATGTGTCAGAAAGAAGCAATGAGATTTTTGAACTTATTTTTATTTACACCAGTGAACATTTCATATTATTATAAGATATAGTTGGAAGGTATTTTCTAAAAACAGAAAAAAAATTTAAGTGGCTGAGAAAGCTGTTCACTACACCCTCAAAATTAAACAATCACCAGTTAAGGATTCTGAGCTGCTGGTAGATACACGACATGCTTTGACTTTGAAATGGAAATTTCCTGTAACTCTACTCTTAAGCTTTGGGAGAACTTGAGGTATATTCTGAGATTGCAGGACAAGCTGTTAAATTGTGACCACTTGCAAACACTTCACTGAGTGGACAGAGATAATCTTGATACCAAACAACAAAAGACAGAACCAAAACCAAAATCAAAACCCAGAAATAAATAGTATGCTGATTCAGGCAGGATTCACTGTTTTAAGAAACAAAACCAATACTGTCTTCTGCAAAAATATTTTGGACATTTATTGCATGAATGAATATTGGGGGCTTAGAAAATCCATAGGTAGCAAATGAAAAGAATCTTGGGAAATGGTCAGAAACCAAGAGGGTTCAGAGAGTGAGGCAGTAGGAACACCAGCAAAAATTCTACTGCACACTATTGCCACTGGGTTCATTACAGTCACACACATTCCTGTGATACTGGCTCAAGACTGAAATTCCTAGGAGAAAGCATCCAGTTGGCTACGGCTATCAGAGTAACGAGAGTCTGTTAGGCTGTTTGTTAGATTAAGGAGAAGAGCATATAGCCCTGCTCATTCCCATAGATAGAGTCACCACTTCCCTCTAACTATACACAACACGGACACCCTACAGTAGATGGGATGCTCGCAGGAAGAAGAGAGCCCCTTTGCATGCGAGACTGCCCAAAATGACAATTATTCATTACAGACAATGATATGATAAAAGACCATGATGATCATGTGGTCTTATGAACCATGACTCCGAAGTTCAAAGTTTCTGATCACCAAGTTCGCCTAATTCCTAGAACTTGGTCTCTGATATCATAAGCGAGGTTTGTTGGAGAAAAGCCTGATTCCAGGACTGGGGTACAAGATGGGTCAAGAATGCAGCTGCCCCTACATGTATGGGACACCAGGCAAATAGTTTCTATAAATTCTATCTAAATAAAATATTTGATTAAAAATGTATTGCAAAATTCACGAGGCCAGGTAAGGGATAGCAATTTATTTAGATTGATAGAGAAGAGCTTCCTACCTATGTTCATTGTTCAAATTGTACCCATGAAGATGCTTCCTAGCGTCCAGGCACCGTCTCTTTTGGGTCTTTATTGTCAAAGTGCTGTCCCCGGCTAAATTTGTACCAGAGAAAAGGGAGCAACTCTTATTACTCATGATACCGTGGATCTTCAGATCCTGTTAGTATGGAAACGATAGAGCTCTTGCCTCTGCAATTCCCTGGTACCATTTACTCACATTGGATGTTATATGATCCACTGAGCCATGTGAATGCTGGCTTCCGGTGACTCAATCAAGTGTTGTTCTTGCGCCTTGTTGATGATGTTCCCAAATGCCTAAAGGATGCAGAAAAAATGTAAACTACTACTTGCATTCTGGACATGTTAAATTTACCTTCTGAATTTTATAGCCTAAATGTAGAATGGCATGTCTTCTGACCATGTCTTCCCTTGACTTCCGTAGGCCTTAATCGCTGAATTCCCGGGCTTCGCGCTTTCAATATTGGCTGCACCCTTGCCTTGCAGAGACCACTGACAACATGAAGGAAATGCAAGGGGCTCATGGGTGGCATGAGAAGGGCAGTGTCACTTATGTGGGAAAGGCCTATCTCTCTTCCGTCATAGCTCCGGACTTACCAGAGGGCAAGAGATGACAGAATGGAAAGAGAATTTACCTTAGCCAAGTTGAGATCTGGCCTCTGCCCTCAGCTATGGGAAGGTGATCTCCGGGCTATAGCAATGTCCTGCCTGAAGGGAGTGTATGTGTTTGCCTGGGTGCTTTGGCTGCCAGACAGTCCAAAAATGTGATTTATGAGAGAGACTTTGGGCCACTCCATATCAGTCCTAATCTCTGGAGAGACTGGAGACTAAAGGTATTAGCCTGACCTCTGGAAAGGGCTGGAGACTAAAGGACAGTCATCTGGGCACGAGCCCCAATAAAAGCTGTGGGCACCCAAGGCTCAGGGTAAGCCTCCGTGGCTGGCAATTCTCAGTGTGTATTGGCACATGCTGCTGCCAGGGGAAGGCAGCACCATCTGTGACTCCATGGGGAGAGGACAGCCAGGGGTCTGCATTCACACCCCTCCTGGATGCTGCCTGCATGTCCCTCCCCTTGGCTGATGATAATCTGTGTCTTTTCCTCTTTATAAACCACAACTGAGTATAACAGCTCTCAATAGGTTCTGTGAGCCCTTTTACTGAATTATCAGAACTGAGGGTGGCTTTAGGATGCCCTAAACTTGCAAATAGTGTCAGAAGTGAGGGCAGTCTGATGAGACTGTTCCCCTAGGCCTTGCAGTTTGGCTGACTCTGAGAACACAGCAAGGATGTCACCAGCCATTGGCTGAGATGGTGAGGCCCATGAGCTGTAGAGAAGAATATGGACGGGTGGGTTCTGATCCCCAGGCACATAGGGGCTCAAGTCTAAGAGCCAAGACAGCAGGTATCCCAAAGCTCTGAATGAATCCTGGGTCCAAATGAATGAGAATCACCCCAAATAAGCGTGTCAGCACATTCTGGTAGCCCAATCTTGAGTGATTCCATGAAAGAAATAAGGTGAGGAGAGAGGGAGGTCGAGGGAGTACCCCAAAGGGGAGACAGGTCGCCCCAGCCATATAAAATTGCTGGCCCTGGTGAGTGCCAGGAGCTAGAGGAAGACTTAGAAAATTATGAGGATAGTGGTCTTAAAGCACACAGTCTCCTGAGACACTAGCCCAGGAGTTTGCCTGGGTTTAAGGGCAGTACTGGCCTGGGATAGTCCTCTAGGCCAGACTGTAAGGAAGTGCTCCAACCAAGGATAGGGCAGAGCAGGGGGACATGTGAGCCAGCTGAAGGGGCTCCCCTAGCCAAAGCTGGTACAATCTGAGAACCAAAATGATTGAGCAGGAAAGCCATTTACAAGTGATTTAAAAATAGGAATTCATGAATTTAGATACATAGATGACAGACAGACAGATAAGTAGATCATAGATAGATAGATAGATAGATAGATAGATAGATAGATGATAGATAGGAGATGAGGGTGAGCCGCCTTGTTTACCAGGCTATAGATGAACGGATAAATGAGGAAAGGGTGCTGGAGCTCAAACATCCCCACTTTGCAAACACTAGGTAAAAACTGAAACAGGAAAGACTCATGAATGGGTGCTAAGTCTAGATGGACATTTCGATGAGGAGCAGAGTGTTTGTATAGTCTTCAAGTTTCTCCCCAGAGAAAGCATCTTAGTTACAAGGGGAGGAAGAAGGCAGTCACTCTATAATGGAAAACTGAGTCAACATCTAGCACCTAGACTGACTGCTCAAAGTTAACATTCCCAGCAAGGGGCAGACGGGCATCAGATGTGGGCACCAGATGTACCTCCAGATGTGACGCTCTGAGAAGGACCCACGGCACCTATGCAGCATTTTGGCTGAGGGCGAAAACCTCAATCTAATCACACAGAAGCAAATATCAGACAAACACACAATGAAGACTGTCCTATTACAGAAAAAATCCCAGCCGGGCTTGGTGACTTCTACCTGTAATCCCAGCACTTTGAGAGGCTGAGGCAAGAGGATCACTTGAGTCCAGGAGTTCGAGACCAGCCTGGACAACATACTGAGACCCCCATCTCTACAGAAAATAGAAAAAGTGGCCAGGTGTGGTGGCACATGCCTGCAGCCTCAGCAACTTGGGAGGCTGAGGTGGGAGAATCACTTGAGCAGGGAAGGTCATGGCTGCAGTGAGCCATGTTCATGCCACTGCACTCCAGCCTAAGAGAGAGAGCAAGATCCTATTTCAAAATAAATAAATAATAAATACACGAATTAAATAAATTAAATGAATAAACAATAAAATAAAAATTAAACATTCTTTTTAAAAAAAAAACACAAAGAAAGAGAGAGGCAGAGAGAGGACTGTATTCTTTAAAGATGTTAATGGCATAAGAGACAGGCAGACTATGGAAATGCTCCAGACTAAAGGAGGCTGAAGAGACATAAAAATGAAATGAAATAACTGGCCCCAGAATGCATCCAACAGTGGAGTGGGGAAATGTCATCTAGGGCATATTAGGTTAACTGACAACATTGGAACAAGGATGGTAGACTATTAAATCAATGTACATTTATCAAGTTAGTAACTGTACGATGGTCACATATCTCTATCCTTAGGAAATACACACTGAAGTATTTAGGGGTAAATAGTATGTATGTAACCTAGTCACAAATCCTTCGAAAAATACTGTTTTTGTGTGTAGAGAAAGACACACACACACGCACACACAGTGCACACAAATGCTAAATCAAGTGAGTAAAATGTTTACAATAGGCAAATCTGAGTAAAGGATATACCAGAATTCTCTATGCTATTTTACTTTTTGCAACTTTTAGTAAGTTTGTGATTATTTTCAAGGAAAACATAAGGTGTTTTATGTTCATCAAAGCAGCCTTAATCTACTCATTGGTTGCCTTTATTATACATAAAAAAATAATTAAATATATCTGTTGCAGCTTGTACAGGATTTTGGTTGTTTTCTTTTCTTTTCTCTCTCTCCTTTTTTTGAGATGGGGTCTCACTTTGTCACCCAGGCTGAAGTGCAGTGGCACGATCTCTGCTCACTGCAACCTCCACCTCCTAGGCTCAAGCGATCCTCTTAGGCTCAAGCAATCCTCCCAGGCTCAACCAATCCTCTCGGACTCAAGCAGTCCTCCCTCCTCAGACTCCTGAGTAGCTGGGACCACAGGAGCACGCCACCATGCCCAGCTAATTTTTTGTATTTTTGAAGAGACTGGGTTTCGCCATGTTTCCCAGGCTAGTCTTGAACTCCTGAGCTCAAGTAATCTGCCTTCCTCGGCCTCCCAAAGTGCTGGGATTCACAGGTATGAACCACTGTGCCCTGCTTTGTCAATCTGTTTTGAAACATAAAAGGTTGGACACCCATGATGTAAAGGGATCATCCTGAGGAAAGGATGCTGAATTCATTGTGGACGGCTGCACTTGCAGGATTAAAAGCACATCCGGGCCTATGCGAACATACACACACACATGCGCACAGACTCCTGCTTACTAAATGTGTTTTGGAGAGAAATGCGACGGGCAGTGGAAGCTGTAGGTAGCATCCTTCAAGTCATAGATATGGAAAAATCTATGAGATTGTTTGGTCAATTCTCTTGCCCTAAATATAAACAACTTAAACTATACCAAATAAAGGTCCCTAAAAAATAAAATCCAAACTTTTTTAAGATAACCCATTTCAATGTTTAACAATTTCAACTTTCAAAGTCCTTTTCAGTGTTTACCATATCCTTTTACAATACTCAAAGTCTTGTCTTCTTGCTCCGTCCTCCGGGAATAGGCAGAAAGAACATTTTCACTTTAAGAATCAAAATAACCAGCTAATAAGAAGGCATGCTACAAATCCCAATCATAAACACTACATTCTCAGTGCTGGGTTTCTTCCTATCAAAAAATGGACAAACAGCATTGACTTGTGCTACAGAGTGCTCATTAGCTATTAAATTCACTAATGAGCACGAAGTATTAAAAAGCATAAACTCAGGTGACAGTGAAAACACTTCCAGTGCAAGACGAGGTTTGGGGTATGCGGGAGTGGGGGTTGGCAGGCTTGGAACGGCGGTGGCAATGCTAGCCCTCACTGGTGCACCTGAAAGTGTGTCAAGATCCTAGCTGCCCCCAAGCCCACCCCAGACCAGTTACATCACATCCAGGCACCAGTATTTTTGAAGGCTTCCCAGGTGATTCCAGTATGCAGGCACGCTGAGAACACGGCCTTAGAGGGATGTTTCCTGGCTCTGATCTCTGCCCTCCACCTGTATGACTTTCATCTCTCTATTGCCTCACCACAAAAAGACTGTTGGGCAAGAGGCTGCATTGGAAGGTTCTGGAGAGTTCTCCTACTCACCAAGTGAAGAGAAATCTTCTCTAGGCCACCATGTTCATCTCAGTTGTTTGCTGGATCCAAACTAGTGGGACGTCCTCACACAACTCCAGGGGGCACCGTACACACCCTGTTTTCTGGGATGGGCTTTCCTGGAAAGAAAACTCCCTGTGAGTGGTGCCACTTGGAGTTGGCCAACAGGCTAGCCACAGTTGGAATGCAGGCCCAGTCGAGGTGAATCATTAATTTCACATTCCTCTCTTCCCACATGAGTGTTCCACCCTGGGTGCACTGTGAGTGCTGCCGGACTCCCTCCTCCACCTGCTTCTGATGGAGATGCCTGAAACTCACGAACTCCCCGGTTCATGAGTTTCAGCTAGGGTGGGCTCTGCAGGAAGGTGGCCAGTGAGAGGCAAGGCTGCCTCCTTGGTGGATGCTGGGAGGTGCTGGAAGAAGATCCTGAAACCTCTCAACATCTCACCCACTCACTTTGCCATTGGGCTCCATCTGCCCTCCATGGGCTTCTTGTTTGGTTGAGGGGTTTTTCAGGTAGCTGCAAAAATGGAAATGTGATCTCACAAGGAATCTAAATTAAGCAATTAATTTTGGTGCAATTAAATTAGCAATATTAACTTTGCAATGAATGGGGCTACGGGGATGGGAATAAACCAGGCGTGTTTTTAATAAGGGGCATAGAGAAAGAAGGAACATTTTATCTCCTGCCATTTTGCATGAGAAGAATTTTCAGGGCCCTTGTGGATGTGTGGGGGGATGTTTGTGTGGAGCAATGAAGGAGTAGAGGAGAGGGGACCAAGAAAGAGAAATACAAAGAAAATTCACCTACTTTACAATGCTTTCTAGAGCCAGCCTGAGCATTCTCTCCTTTATTCAATAAATAATTTTTTTAGCATCTGCTGAGAACTGTGTGAAGTGCAGAGAATAATGATGAACAAGGCGTTTTCCTTATCTTGAGCGGTTCACAGTGTAGCATCAGAGACACTTAGGATGATTTAAATGGCAAGTATTAGAAAACCCAACTCAAAGTGTCTTCAACAAAGAGGAAATTGTTTCTTGTTTCTCTCTCTCTCTCTCTCTCTCTCTCTCTCTCACACACACACACACACACACACACACACAGACACACACACTCTCACACTCACACACCTGTAACACATGCAGTCTTGTTGGGCAGTTGCAGGGCTGGTGAATTCCGACGCTGAATGACGTCATTAAGGACCTGTTTCTTCCATAGTTCTTCTATGTCATCTTCAGTGTCTTCACTTCAGACCCACTCTACCCACACTCATAAGATGGCTGCCATAGCTCCAGGCATCACTGTGAGACCTGAAAATATACAAAACTGTTACTTCCCTGAATGTATTAGTTTGCTCTCGCACTGCTATTCAGAAACACCTGAGACTGGGCAATTTATAGAGCAAAGAGGTTTAATTGGCTCATGGTTCCACAGGCTCACCAGGAAGCATGACTGGGAGGCCTAAGGAAACTTACAATCATGGTGGAAGTTGAAGGGAAGCTGGCACATCCTACACAGCTGGAGCAGGAGGAAGAGAGAAAGCGGGGAGGTAGCTACACACTTTTAAACAACCGGATCTTGTGAGAACTCACTCATTCTCATGAGAACAGCCAGGATAAATCTGCCCCCATGAGTCAATCACCTCCCACCAGGCCCCACCTCCAACACTGGGGAGCACAATTTGACATGAGATTTGAGCAGGGACACAGACTCATAATACCATATCACTGGATATCTTTTTTTTTTTTTTTGAGATGGTGTCTTGCTCTGTTGCCCAGGCTGGAGTGCAGTGTGCAGTCTTGGCTCACGGCAACCTCTGTTTCCCAGGCTCAAGCAATTTTCCCGCCTTAGCCTTCCGAGTAGCTGGGATTACAGGTACCTGCCACCATGCCCAGCTAATTTTTGTGTTTTTAGTAGAGACCCATTTTCACCATGTTGGTCAGCTGGTCTTAAACTCCTGACTTCGGGTGAGCCACCTGCCTCATCCTCCCAAAGTGCTGGGATAACAGGTGTGAGCCACTTGCGCCCAGCCTGGATATCTTTTTCTCTTAGTATGAGAAAATATTTTTCAGAACCATGATTTACCTGGGACTAGGAGAGGGAATGATTATTAGAACAAAATCAAGGCTCTGATAAATATGAAATGGTAGATTATTGGTATTTTAATTTGCTTTTCCCTCCCGACCAATGAAAATAAACACCATTCCATATGTTTACTGACTATGCATGTTTCCTTTTTAGAATTACTTGCTTATTCTTTTACCTTCTTTTCAATTAAGTTTATCCTTATCTTATTGGTTGGTAAAAGTTCTTAAATACACTGAATACTAACCCTGTATCACTTCTATGCATTCAGGTGTCTTCTTCCAGAATACCTTGTCTTTTCTTTTTTTCTTTTTTTGAGATGAAGTCTCGCTCTGTCTCCCAGGCTGGAGTGCGGTGGCATGATCTCGGCTCACTGCAACTTCTGCTTCCTGGGTTCAAATGATTCTCCTGACTTAGCCTCCTGAATAGCTGGGATTACAGGCGTATGCCACCACGCCTGCCTACTTTTTGTATTTTTAGTAGAGATGGGGTTTCACCATGTTGGTCAGGCTGGTCTCAAACCCTGACCTTGTGATCTGCCCGCCTTGGTCTCCCAAAGTGCTGGGATTACAGGTGTGGGCTACCGTGCCCAGCAAGAATGCCTGATTCAGTTGTTAGATATCATTTTTTTTTTTTTTTTGAGACAGAGTCTCACTCCGTCGCCAGGTGCCAGGTTGGAGTGCCGTGGCACAATCTCAGCTCACTGCAACCTCCACCTCCCGGGTTCAAGCAATTCTCCTGCCTCAGCTTCCCGAGTAGCTGGGACTATAGGCACGAGCCACCACGTCCAGCTAATTTTTGTATTTTTAGTAGAGATGGGGTTTCACCATGTTGGCCAGGATAGTCTCGATCTCTTGAACTCATGATCTGCCCGCCTTGGCTTCCCAAAGTGCTGGGACTACAGGCGCGTGCCACCACCCCCGGCTAATTTTTGTATTTTTAGTAGAGATGGGGTTTCACCATGTTGGCCAAAATAGTCTTGATCTCTTGACCTCGTGATCCACCTGCCTCGACTTCTCAAAGTGCTGGGATTACAAGCGTGAGCCACCGCACCCGGCCTCAGTTGTTAGATCTCTTAAATGGATCCTCTAATTTTGTTATTTTTCTCCCTATTTTTGTCTTTGTCCTTTTTTTCTGATTTCTAGGAAATGACTTTTATTTTATTCTCCAATACTTTGGTTGAAGTTTTTTAAATTATATTTTTAATTTCTAACAATTCTTTTTTTTTTGTTTTCAAAATGTTCCTTCTGTTTAGCATCCCTGACCTTGCTTCATATACGCAGCATCCTTTCTTACCTTCCGAGCATATGAATGAAAGTCTTGCTTGTTTGTTTGCATCTCCTACATCTTACATCATTATCTCTTTCATCATAATTATTTCTCACTATTTGGTTATTAGGGATCATGAGTTTAAAATGATCCACTGAAGAATTACTGATTGTACTCATTATATCTGCCACAATTTTATAATGCTGCCAAGGTTTTTAAAAAGTGAGCTACAATTTACGTAAAATAAAATGCGTAAATCTTCAGCATACAGCTCAATGAACTGTAAAGATCAAGGTATAGTCTGGGCATGCCTGTAATCCCAGCAAACTGGAAGGCCAAGATGGGAGGATCACTCCAGCCCAGGAGTTTGAAACCAGCCTGGGCAACATAGCGAGACCCTGTCTCTACAAAAAATTTAATAATAATAATAATAATTACAATAATAATGATTACCCAGAGAGGTGGTGCATGCCTGGATTCCCAACTACTTGGAAGGCTGAGGCCAGAGAGTCACTTGAGCTCAGAAGGTCGAGGCTGCAGTAAGCTATGATCATGCCACTGCACTTCATCCTAAATGAGACCCTGTCTGTCCCCACCCCAATAAAAAGGATATACAACCATTTACATTACTCCACAGACTTCCTGTAATCTATCCCAACAAATATTTCCCTTCTAAGTATAACCCCTATGTTGACACCATGAATTCATTTTACCTGTTCTTGAACTTTGTGTAAATGAAATAGTGGAGTATTGATGGGCACTTTTGGGTCTGGCTTTTTTCATTCAGCATGCCTGCAAAATATGTTCTATTAATTCACCTATCAGTCTTTTTGTGTTCTTTTCACTAAGTAATATTTTATTGTATGAATATATTACAGGTTATTTTTCCATTCACTATTAATATACACCTGTCTTATTTCTGGGTTTTGGCCACTATGAATAAAATTGCTATGACTTTCCTATACATATCTGCAATTATTTCTAGAGTTTTAATTCCAACTTTTTAAAATCTAAAAGATAATTTTTTAAACAATGATTTTCTGAACTATTTTATCGATGTGTGTCTTCATAGTCGTGTGTTGTGTCCCACAGTGTTGCTTTGGGTTCACATTATTCTCTGCTGAGGTGTCTCCTTTAATAAGGAAGGTTGGTGGCTGATACATTCCTGATGTCTTAGTTTTGCCCTCATTCTTGAATAATAACTTGAAAAATAATTTATATTACCTTCGACACTGTGAAGATACCGCCTCATGGTCTTCTAGCTTCTGTTATTGTTGATGAGAAGCATAGGGCTGTTTAATTCTTATTCCTTTTTAGGTAACCTGACTGCTGGTACTCTCTAGTAGCTTCTAAGATTTTCTCTCTGGAATTTTTATTCGGCTGTTTCATTATGTTATTTCAGGTGTGGTTTTATTTTTATTTAACCTTCTGGCATGGGGAGAATACTTTTGATCTAAGGACTTATTTGTGATGATGGAACATTCTCAGCCATCATCTCCTCAAATATTGCTTCTTTGTTATTTCTTTTCACTATTCTTTTTATTATTTCCTTTTATTGCCGGCTAAAATTTCTATTAGGTATGTAACTTCTTCATTTATTACTCTGCAGATCTTAAATATATATATTTTAAATAGTTTAATAATATTTTATTACTCCAAACATGTAGAATGAATTTTTCTTTTGACTGTCGATTTTGTTGAATGCTTTTCTTAATTTTTAAATATATTTTGGAATTTGGGCTTAATTTCAATGGAATTTGGGCTTATTTCTCTCTCTCTCTCTCTCTCTCTCTCTCTCTCTCTCATTTCTTCTCACTCCTCTTTCACAATTGACATCACCACTGGCCCAAGTCTTGTACTGATGACAAGGAAATACTGCCTCATGATGCTGTTGACAATATTTAAGATCAGTCAGGAAACGCTTCATAGCTTGGCTTTATTGCAGCAAGTGTGTGTGTGCTGTTTATACTGGCCTATTTTAATATTTTCATTTCTTCTTATATGTTTTTATGTTTTGTTATATTGCAGCAAAGAGGAGAACCTTAAGTCTTGAACTTCTAAGGCCATCCTAACTGGAAACCCTCCACTCTTTAATTCATAGAAACCTGACTTCTATCCCCAGCACACCTAGAAAACTACTTTTTAAAAGACCTTTAGTGGTCACCACATTGGTAAAGTAATAAATAAACATGTTTTAGTTCTAATCACGCTTGGTCTTTTGGCATGCTTCCTGACTACACTGCATTCCCCCAAATTCTCTGTTCTCTTGGCTCTCACAGTAGCACACACTTATTTTTAAAAAGGTTGTAAAATACACAAAGCATAAAACTTATCATAACCATCTTTAAGTGCACAGATCAGTGGCATTCAGTACATCCCCATAGCTGTGTGGCCATAACCCATCACCACCATCTATCTCCAGAAATCTTTTTATCTTGCAAAACTGAAACTCAATACCTAGTAAACAATTCCCCATTCCCTGCTGCCCCCAGCCCCTGGCAGCCACCATTCTACTTTCTATTTTTTTTGAGACTGGGTCTCGCTCTGTTGCTCATGCTGAAGTGCAGTGTGCAATCACGGCTTACTGCAACCTCGAACTCTTGGGCTTAAGCAATCCTCCCACCTCAGCTTCCTAAGTAGCTGAGACTATAGGCATGCACTACGACACCTGGCTAAGGTTTTTAGTTTTTGGTTTTGGCAGAGGTGGGGTCTCACTATGTTGCACAGGCTGGTCTTGAACTCTTAGCCTCAAGTAATTCTCAACCTTGGCCTCCCGAGTGCTGGATAACCGGCATGAACTGCTGTGACTGGCCTCTACTTTCTGTGAGTTTGACCGTTCTAGATGCCTCCTATGAGTGGACTCATACAGTATTTGTTCTTTCGTGACTGGCTTTTCACTTAGTGTAATGTCCTCGAGGCTCACCTGTGTGACAACACATCTCTCTGCTGACTTCTTTCTAGTCCCCTCTTTGTTCATCCTTGTCTTCATATTGGTCTTCCTCAGCAGTCCCTCCCGGACCCTGTTCTTCCTTCATCATCCCTACTTCTGGGTAATGTTCACTCTCACGGTATCACTTATCATTTCCATGGAGGGGATGGGCCTGTGTTTCAAACCATGTGGGTCTGGGTAGGGACCAGACCTCTCCCCTACCTCCAGGCTTTGCACATCTAATTGCCTGTAGGACGCTTTTTCTTGAACGGTTTGTAGGCACCTCCAGATCAGCATGTCCCAAGTTGAATTCCTCATACCTTTTTTCCCCCATAAGTAAACCGCTCATTCTCTAGGTTTCCTATCTTATTAACTGACACCACCATCTACCCCGACCCAATCTACGAATAAAGATGTCATCTGTGACTCCTTTCTGCCTCACTTCCCATCCCCTCCACAGTAAGCTGGTCAATTCCTATTCCATAAACATCCCTGCATCCAACCAATTGTCTCCAAATATACTGCAGCCAACCTACAACAGATCACCACTTTTCTAGCCTGAAAAACAGCCTTCCGACTGGCTTCTGTATCTCCAAATCTGATGCCTCCCTAATTTATTCTCCAAACTGATACTTCTCAAATGCAAATCTGATCATTCTTTTCCACTTAAAACCTTCAGTGGCTTCCCATTGCCTTTGATGAAATGGCCAAACTTCTTGGCCTGGCTCCTTTTGGCCAACCACAAATGCATCTGCAGTTTGTGTTCCCAAAATGAGACACCCTACAACAAGGATGTCCACCATTTCTTTCCAGGGTCAACAGAAAAGTTTAGAAGACAAATTCTAGGAGAATGTCCCCATTCCTTTAGAGAGGCAGACAAGTGAATGATAACTAATTAGCATACATGCACTGGTAAAGTCAGCATGTGACCTGGTGAGCTGGCACCACGGGGGCTGTGGTGCATTGCTCACGAACATGGAGCCTGACGGTAGGAGCCACAGTTTTAGGTGTAAAGTGAGAAGGACTGCCCCCTTCTGGCTGTGATTCTGATTGTCCCTGAGTTTTTCTGTTCCCTGGCATGATTAACTCATGGAGACATGTTTATTAGAGCCAGATCCATAGTTACAGTTTATAAAGCAATGAGAACAAATTT
Organism: Cebus imitator; assembly: GCF_001604975.1. Taxonomy (NCBI): domain Eukaryota; kingdom Metazoa; phylum Chordata; class Mammalia; order Primates; family Cebidae; genus Cebus; species Cebus imitator. The sequence goes on along the minus strand of NW_016107370.1, from coordinate 1,094,607 downwards.
AAAATCTTAATTATGTCCATTCCTGGAAAAAAAAATAACTAAGAATCGGAGGGGGAGGGATGTAATTTTCTACCTCATTGCACGGGTTTGGAGTATAGCTGAGAGTTATTTGGTCTGAATGCAAGGGGAAGGTTTGTGGAAGCTATTTCAGGATGATTCGATGGTGAGGAGCAGCCTGGCTGAGGCCCTGGAGAGCTGGCTTAAAGAGGAAAACAAAACGAAAAAAGGAAAATCGTTTGTACAAAAATTTTTTTAAAGTGGGGATTTTCAAAAACAAAATTTTGGGGTTTTTTTATTTGTTTGTTTTGTTCTGCCTGGTTTCAGGTTATCTATTCCTTTGAGAAGCTGCAGCAAGACTTTTACCCTGGAGAGGCTCAAATGCAGAGCTAAATCAAATTTTCTATAATTTTGAGGTATCCATGCAATTTTGGGAGCTGTTTTATAAATTCACAAGACTCATGAGCTTCAGGTTAAGAAGCTCTGTCTGCGAGTTCAGTGAGAAACGAAAGGATGGAGTCTATTTGGGGAGGATCATAAATACCTTTTTTTTTCTCTCAAAGACAGGGTCTTGCTCTGTTGCCCAGGCTGGAGTGCAGTGACATGATCATAGTTCACTGTAGCCTTTACCTCCTGAGCTCAAGTGATTCTCCTTCCTCAGCCTCCTGAGTAGCTAGGATTACAGGCATGCACCACTGTGCCTAGCTAATTACTATTATTTTAAAATTTTTTTGTAGAGACAGGGTCTCTCTATGTTGCCCAGGCTAGTGTCAAACTCCCGGGCTTAAGTTTTCTTCCTGCCTCTGCCTCCCAAGCTGCTAGGATTACAGGCATGAACCACCATGCTTGGCCCATAAACACTTTTTAAGAGCAAAGCTAAGCCAAACAACCATGAAAGAACACAAGTATGAATTGCTAAGTGTAGGAATTGGAGCCAAGAGGACAATAGTGACCATCCCAGAGTGTCATGAAGATACTTGAGGACCATCTCCCAAATGGGAGACTGATTATATTTAAATTGCAAAGTTTTTGCTCTTTTTGGTTAAAAAAAAATCTTCGTGGCTTAAATTTAGTTCCCAGCTCAAAAGGGTAGAATGACCTGGGGTGGGAAATGAAACATTAAGAAGTTTGTCCGGGCGCGGTGGCTCACATCTGTAATCACAGCACTTTGGGAGGCCAACATGGAAATCTGCTCAGGCAGATCACCTGAGCTCACGAGTTCAAGCCCAGCCTGGCCAACATGGAAAAACCCCATCTCCACTAAAAACACAAAAATTAGCTGGGCGTGATGGCACATGCCTGTTGTCCCAGCTACTCAGGAGGCTGAGGAAGGAGAGTCACTTGAACCGGGAAGGTGGAGGTTACAGTGAACTGAGATCATGCCACTGTCCCTCAGCCTAGGTGACAGAGCAAGGCTCTTCCAAAGAGAGAGAGAGAGAGAGAGGAAGAAAAAGAAGAAGAAGAAGGAGGTGGAGGAGGAGAAGAAGAGAAGAGAAGAGAAAAGAAAAGGCAAGGCAAGGAAAGAAAAGAAAAAAGAAACATTGAGAAGTTAAATTCAACTATTCTTGTAGGAAAAGTCCAACACTTCCATTTATTTATGGTTGTAATGAAGACAGGACCACAGTTGACAATAGATTCTAATATAATTAGGACCTCAATTAAATAATGAAGTGATTACCATTGCCTGGGGCACTTATGCTGCCCCAGATAAATGAGGCTGCATTAAAGCGTAATATGGGACAAAAAGAATTCTGGAAAATGTGAGCTTTGAGATATTTTGACATGCTTATCTTACAAAATTATTTTTCATGAATATTGATAAAATATTCACACCTCCTTTGTGGAAAAAGTCACTGAGATGAGCTTTTATGTGTGCAGTGTTCTTTAGCTAGGGGCATCAGCAAACTTTTAGAGTCTAAGGGTTTTTCTTACCTTTCTTGCACCAGTTTCTGCATATGTAAAAGAGGAACTCTTTTAGAAGATCAGGTCTGTAGACAGCCTCGAAAAGTCACCTCATCAGTCTTTAGGCAAGTTCCCCACTGAAGCAACTCTGACATCCTTGGACGATGCACTCAATCTCAGTCAATTTACTGAGATTCTGGAACTGGAGATGCCCACTGTTAATATTGACTCAGGGTCTTCAAAAGATGTGCCAATGCCCAAAAGCTCTGTCCATGGGCATCACTCTCATCCAACCACTGCCTCGCCTGCTGCTCGCCTTTTCTTTGTGACTCCAGGCTGAGCTGTGATATTAGCCCTTGCATTTGGCCCCGCTGGATACCAGCTCCTCTCCTGTGATATCTGGTGTCCTAACCAGGCCTTGACTATGAAACTCTTCTTGCCAACTGGTATCCCTTTAGCCCTTGCCATCTCAGTTCTCACCAGCCTGGCTTCCAGTTGCCAGCCCCTGCCTCTTTGCCTGGGATGTCCTCTGGCTATCGAGCCTGCTGTGCCCCAGCCTAGAGCTGGCAGAAGTGCCAAGGAATCAATCACCCCAAGGAATCAATTAATCCCAGAGCACTGACAGGAGTAGTTGATAATTACCCCAGCCTCCTTACTTTTCCCAGGGAACCACTGTGAGCGGCATGGTCTATACTGTTTTCCAGAGTTCCCCAGTGGTATTAAGCTCCATTGGTATATACACTGGTGCCTTTTTAAATAAAGTCACCACCTAATTGCCTGCCTTGTCTTCCTTGTCTTCCTTCCACACGTCCCAATCTGTGTTTCCTTGGTTCGCTTCCAAGGATCCAAGCTTATTGTTTGCATAACAATAAACGCAATAAATTATTGCAATAAACTTGGGTTCAAACTCTTATCTCAGAATTTGTCTCTGGGAGTGAAAACTAAGACAAGAATCTCAAACTTACCATGTTCAAAACAATCCCGAAGCCTCCTTTGCCCTCTATCTTCCCATCCGCTCCACACATACCCACACTGGAACTATTTCTTTCCCAGTCTTCCCTGTCTTAGCTAATATTCCGACCAGCTCCCCAGTTGGGCAGGCCACAAACCTAGGAGTCATCTCGAGTTCTCTCTCCCTCCCATATTTTATATTCCACCTATCAGCAAGTCCTATTGGCTCTAGCCCCCAAGATAAATCCTGAATCCAGCCACTCCTCATCAGCTTCACAACGATTACCCTCCTCCAAGTTACCACAGCCTCACACCCTGACTGCTACAACTGTGCCTTGCTGTCTCCCCCACTGTACACCCACCCACACAGCCTATGCACACCCAGCAGCCCAGGGCAATCTTTGAAAGTATAAATAAATCCTTGCTACTCCTCTGCTTGAAATCCTCAAAAAACTCCCCACTGCTACTAGAATAAATACTGAACTCATGGACAATCAGCTCCTGCCTTCTCTTCACTCCCCATCTTTGATAACATTCCCATGGATGGGTTTGTATTTTTTCTTCCCATTGCCTGCACATGCCAACCTAACCCTTGTAGCGTTGGGGCTTAGAAAATGATACCTCAGGCCAAGTGCAGTGACTCACACCTGCAATCCTAGCACTTTGGGAGGCTGAGAGGGGAGGATCACTTGAGTCTGGGAATTTCAAGCTGCAGTGAGCTGTTATGAGGCCATGGCACCCCAGCAAGGGCAACAGAGTAAGACCCTCTTTCTAAATGAATAAAAGAAAATTGATAACCCAAAATATGTCAAATCAAGCTTGTCAGATCAAGCTGAGTGTACCTGGAAAACAGCAAATATGGTGGGGGGCAGGAGGTTCTCTCTAAAGCTCCCCTATCTACCTAAATGCCAGATCCTCCAGAAGATATCCAGTTGTTGTTAATTCCTTCCCTGGATAGCTCATCAACCAGATATCTTTGCAGGAAGAAAGACTAGAGTAGACTCTATACCCAGAACCCAAGCAGTTGCCTATTCTTCAAGCCCATTCATCTCCCCTAAAAATCATTTGCTCTTCCTCTAAAAATGCCTATATCATCCCTTCCCTCTCCCCTGTGAAGAAGATATTTAAACTTCAACCATCTGGCCCCTCTTTGAGTTTCATACGTTGTGTGTCTTCTGTGCACTTGCATGTTAATAAATGTGCGTGCCTTTTCTCCTGTTCGTCTGTCTAAAGTCAAGCCTATTTCGGAGAGCACAGCTTCAGAGGGTGGATGAAAATTTCCTTTCACCCTGACATAGGGCTTTTACATTTTCTGTTTCCTCTACCTGGAATACTCTTTCTTTATGTGTTTGTGTTTCGTTGCTATGGGTGCTATATCACAGTGCTGAGATTCCTCTGCCGAAATGAAGAACTTATTCTCCCAGCTGTTCAAAGTGTTGCCGGCAGATAGCCCTTGGCTGTTAGCTGCCTTCTGGTATCGGTTCAGCCAAAGAGAGATGCCTCTCCCAAGGTCAGGCTTCCTTTTCGGAGGAGCCCACATCCAATGACTGATTATCTCGTGGGCACAGGCCTATCCCCTTGCCCTAACTCAGGGCAACTCTAAAAGGCTATCTCAGCTCCAGAGGCCCCTGTGAGGTTGGTTGAAGCCTTTATGGCTCAGCTTCTCCCTTCTGCTGATGCCACTTCCTTCCTCTCCATTCATGGGTGCTGCTCCCACAAGCACTCCCTGAGAAACTTGTGCGTGCTAATCTCCATTCCAGAGTCTGTTTCCTAAGGATCCCAATTGGTGATATTAATCACTGAAGGATCAGTCCAATGTCAACCCTTTAGAGAGGGGTGACCACCTAATCTAATGTTGTATTCCATGGCTGAATGAAGACAAACACGCATGAAAACGTTACAGAACAATATGAGATCGAAGTCACCATCTGAGAAGGGGTGCAGTAGGAGGCCATGCAAGGGAGACATCTGGGTGGGAGGGCGGTCAAAGGGCTCAGGGAAGCTTCACGGAAGGGCTTGGGCTTCCGATCCCGGTGAATCCTGAGTTGACATGTTAAGATTCAGGGCACTCTTCCCTCCTCTGGCTAGATGTCTAAAGATGAGAGAAGCGTGATTTGAATCCTGCCCTTCAAAGGGGGCACTGATAGTCACTTGGACAGCACTGGCCTCGGACTGATCCACTCATCAGTGACCACTGTCTCTTAATGGACAGTGATATGTGACTCCACATCTTTTACTTGCTTGTTAGGGGGAAATCAATAAAGAGAAATGTATGAAAGACTTTGTTGTGTGTGTTTTGGAATCAAAGCGCTATGATGATGTGAGCAAAGCCATTTTCTGCATGGGTGAAAAGGCCAGCTGCTTGTGCCCTGGGGTGTTCGCAGGGAGGCCGTCTGAGAAACGCTGCACGGAGGGCTCTCTGAGCATCCTGCGGGTGGAGCCAGGAGGACTTTGTACAGCACGTGCTGTAAAAAGGTTACTCTCACACTTGATTCCTCTCCGTATGCAGCACACTTCCTGGTCACTTCTCTATGGCATTACAGCCAGTGCCCGACTTACGACCATGGTCGGGACTGCGGAGCGGTCGTAACACGATTTGGTCGTAAGTTGAGTAGGCTATATGTACAGTTGAAATGGTGCACGCGGAGATGGTAGAGCTGCTGGAAGCTGCTCTGCACTGTGGTACGCCCAGCTGGGCAACGTTTGCACTGCCAGACGCGGAGCAGTTGTGGCTAGCGATTGTGGTCGTAAAGTCGAATGGTCATAAGTTGCATAGGTGGTAAGCCGATCAATGCCTGTAGTGTGTACTACACTGAGAAACGCGAGCTCATTTCAGCAACAGCCTGAGTGAAATATCTTTTAAAAGGGCACACCAGATTGTTTGTAATGCAAAGGATAAATGCTGGCAGGGCTGGATGCCCCATCTTCCATGATGAGATTATTATGCATTGCATGCCTGTATCAAAACATCTATGCACCCCATAAATATATACACCTACTATATATCCGCAAAAATTAAAAATAACATTTTTTTTGAAAGGGCATACCAGCTGGGTGCAGTGGCTCACGCCTGTAATCCCAGCACTTTGGGAGGCTGAGGCAGGTGGATCACTTGAGGTCAGATGTCCGAGACCAGCCTGGCCAACATGGTAAAACCCCGTCTCTACTAAAAATACAAAAAATTAGCTAGGTATGGTGGCCCACACCTGTAATCCCAGCTACTTAGGAGGCTGAGGCAGGAGAATTACTTGAACCCAGGAGGCGGAGGTTGCAGTGAGCCAAAATTGTGCCATTGCACTCCAGCCTAGGCAACAGAGTGAGAATTTGCCTCAAAATAAAATAAAAGGGCACGCCAGCTGTGGGAGGACATGACATCATGCAATCCTAATCCAAAGATAAATTATGAGTGAATTTCTATCATCAGCCACTGACTTGTATAATAATCAACTAATGAGAAGTATTTGTTGGATACCTAAGTGTCCAAAATAGGTGGGTTACAGTATTGTTCTTCTCTATTACCACTAACAACTACAGAGATGTTGAATAAATTTTGATGATTCATGGATTAAGCAATTCGTTTACATGTACATTTACTAAGTAATGGTGTCTCCTCTTGTAGAGCATTCATTTCCATAGTCTGGCATAGAATTTACTGAGAACGTACAGGATCTCACTCTGGATTTTAACCCATAACCCTTAGGCCCCACCCAACCCCCTGGCCCTGACACCATATGACCTTTAGATACAAGAACTGGGCTCAAAAGAGTATTACGTTGAAAATGAAAATGCACTGTTGCACAAAGAAATGCTCACTGGGCATCTTAGAGCATTCCCATAGGCATTCAGTGGTGCTAGATTGCACAATATGCTTAGCTAAGCCTGGAAACTTGCTTTAACCAGATAAAAGAAGCGCCATTCCAACTGCCCTCGCAGCTTCAGCAGGAGGGCAGCCTCCTTACCGCCCTGCCGCAGCCCACAGAGCACTCAGCTCTGCAGCATTTCCAAGTTGTTGCTGGCAGAGCTGCCCACCTGGACCCAAATGCCAAGGAACACATTATCTCCCATATGTGCTAAAGCAAATGAATTACTAATAACAGGGCTGGGTTTTAGATCTTGAAGTGCTTTCTCCAGCACTCCGAACCCTACCACAGTGTAAAAATACTGCAAGGCACAGAGAACTTTATTTTTCCAAATAACATTTCGTATCCACAAATTAAAACTACTCAGTAGCAGTTGTTTCGACAAAGCTTTAGTCTGGAATGCTGCTGAGGTATTTATACCATGCTCTGCTTAATGAGAGGGCAAGAGGTACCCTGAGGTCTCTCTTCTCAGACGTCACTAATCTAGCCCAGAACTTAAACCTGGAACAGGTGGACACCCAGGGAACAGAGCATGGAAAGGAGGAAGAGGAGGTCGTTTTTACAGCCTTGTAATGACAGGGCGCTCTCTGCTGAGGCTCAGGTCCAAATGATATAACCTTTTCATTCAACATAGAGAATGAAATGAAGCAGATATTTCCAAATGATGTGTTAAAATAAATATTATCTTGAGCAGATCTGGTTTTATACATGGAAGAGGGAATGCAAATGCATAGTGGACCCTTTATATTCTGCGATTGGAAAAATTCAAATATATATTAAATTGATACTCAGATATATGCTAATATATCATCTCCCCGGCCCAGCTGCAGTGTCTGCAAAGTCTCTGCTCCAACTCTTAGAACTCCTAGCTGTGAAAGCTTTGGACCATATTGGCCACTTTGGTAGCTTCTGTTGGGTGTTTCTGTCTCCTAGGGGGGTGATGGGGAAAGGCTGTCATCTGAAGACACTCTTACAGTTTGCAGAAACACCTAAGGAACTGTTGTGTGGAAGAACCAGCCGGTCTGATTTGAACTGTTTAGAAGACAGAGTCTCTGTTCTTGCTTAGTAACATACCTGATGGATGAGATCATAGTGATGGTGTTGACATAGCAAAGGGAAAAAATGTGTCCATCAGGAGAGGGATGAGCTAATAGAGCACCTAAAGAAAACAAGTATCAGGAGAAGTGCAGATGCCATGGCAGCCTGAACCCAGCACCACCCCTGGAGGTGTGTCCTTCCGTCAGGCATCCGGGTGTGCCACTGGGAAGCAACTTCTCTGTTGTGGATCCCATAGCCCATTTGTTTTTAGCTTTAGTTCACCTGTGGGGGACCATGCACTCTTCATGATGACTTGAGTATTTTTAGATATATATCACTTTGTCATCATGAATTATGAGTTACCAAGGAAGTTCACCACCAGTCTCCACAGGCTTGGTTAATTGTGAGGACTCCCCTAAGAACTGGATCTCACGCTGCTGAGAAAATCAGCGTTTGAAGATTTCCACGCTGAAGACTCTAACCTGGACCATGGTGAATTCATCATGATGATGTTGTGAAGTTCTTCTGGATATAAGCAAAGAAATGGTCTCACAACACTCCTGCATTGTTGAGCCTCAAGTAAACATCATGTCTGCCACCGTAAAGATGGGGAAATTGAGGCAGTGAGCTGTTAGTAATTTGTCCCAGTAATACCCTACTAAGTGCTGGATCCAGGATCCAGGGATGGGACAAGTGACTCCAGCGTCCAGCTCTTGCACTGTAACAGGCTTACGCTTGTCATTCTGCCACAGGAATCTGATGCCTCCTCCTCTAACCTGGCCTTATTCATCTTTCTACTCCTATACGTAGCACAGTGTCCAACAGACAGTGGGCCCTCAAATGTTTTGAATAAATGAATAATGAATGACATGTCTGTGTTCTGGCTTCACAACCTCCCAGCATTTGACCCCAGCTAACACCCTGAGCGTTGTTTGTCTTACGCATGTCATGGAAACGCTAAAGCCTGCCCACATTCTCAAATTGTTATTTAAGGAATCTAATGAGTTTGGGTTTGTGTGCATGCTTTTATACGTGGTAAAATATTATCTAACTATAGGTATTGAAAATGACTGAACCCTGAGAGATATATCCTTACTGTTACATCCAAGAGCACAGAGATTTTCTTTTGTTCTAGATGCTGTGATAAGTTCCTCCTGTCTTTCAGCTGTCAGCAGTTTCAGGAGGTGGATACCTTTCTTAGCTGCATTATATAGATGGGGCAGCTGAAATTCAGAGAGGTTAAAGAATCTGCCCAAGACACATAGCTAGTAAGGGAAGGGATGGGATTTGAACCTAGGTAGTTAACCATTACACTATACTCCCTCCTCCAGCAAATGGTCTTTCCTATGCTAAAATGGTCTAATAGCTAAATGATCTTTCTTATGCTGTCAGGAAGAAAAAAGATTTTAAAAAATAATAAAATGACAGGACATCAGAGCTAGAAGTGATTATCCGGCCTAATCTTCTTCATTGAAGAAGTGATGAGACTGATGTGCCCCAAGAAAAAAAGACTTGACCTTGAAATGTAGGAAATTGGTTGTGAGCTTGATCCTTGGAAAGTGGTCTTTCTGATATCACATGACTTGAAAGGTAGAGCAGATTCTCTTCCTCCCTGATAGGATCTCAGGGACAGCCATGCCATCTCAGAGAACACCCCAATTCCAGCGTGTGGGGCAGGTCTATTGCTTTAGATTCTCACTCTTCATGTTTCTAATCCCTTAATGCCAAGGGTGTTTCTTTTTCAAAAAATAATTTCAACTTATTTTAGATTTGGGCGCATGTGCAGTTTTGTTACATGAGTATATTGCATGATGCTGAGGTTTGGGGTATGATTGATCCCATTGTCCAGGTAGTGAGCATAGTATCTAATAGTTTTTCAACCCTTGCCCCCCCTTTCTTTCCTCCTCAGGGTCTATTTCTCCCATCTTTATGTCCATGTGTACCCAATGTTCTCCCTCTCTCTCTCTCTCTCACACCTCACTCTGTCACCCATACTGGAGTGCAGTGGAGTGATCTTGGCTCACTGCAACCTCCACCTCCCCAATTGAAGCAATTCTCCTCCTTCAGCCTCCTGAGTAGCTGTGATGACAGGCACATGCCACTACACCAGGCTAATTGTTGTATTTTTAGTAGAAACAGGGTTTCACCAAGTTGGCCAGGTTGGTCTCTAACTCCTGACCTCAAGTGATCTGTCCAACTTGGCCTCTCAAAGTGCTGGGATTACGGGCATGAGCCACAATGCCCAGCCTGGTTTTCTGTTTCTACATTAATTCGCTTTGGATAATGTCCTTCAGCTGTATCCATGTTGCTGCAAAGAACATGATTTTGTTCTTTTTTATGGCTGCATAGTATTCCATGGTGTCTATATACCACATTTTCTTTATTCGATCTACTGTTGATGGGCAGCCAAAGGTGATTCTTAAGTAAATGTGGGGGTAGGGGTATAAGAGGCTCTCTCTGCTCAAATCATTACATCTAAGCATAAATTGGCTTGTTAGATTAGCTAGAGCACCCTTACAGGAAATCCTTTTACATTAGTAGTAAATGAGGGAAGAAAAATGATGAAGGGAAGGGTGGGGAAGGTAGGTTCTCAAGTGTAAGACTTGGGTGGACAAGGCTTTGACTTTGAGGTTGTGAGAAAACCGGGCATGGGAAAGAACAAGGAGAAGTTGAAAATCAATGGACTGCAAAGCAGGAAGGAAGTTGGAAAGGGGGATAAAGGTCAATGATTCCCTCTTTAACCCATGTCCAGCCCACTGAACATTTCCCCAACACCATTTGAGGGTTCTAGTACAGACAAGCTGTCTGCCTTCTCCTGCATCCAGCCAATGCCCTTTCTTACCTGGGAACCCTGCTCAGCTGGCAGGAAGCCTCCCCAGGGATGCAAGCATACAAGCCTCTAGGGCTCATTTTTCTTAAGGTAATGAAACAGAAGTGAAAAGGAGCATTCTCTTTCCCTGGGACCTTTAGTGCACAGAATTCCTGCAAGGTTCCCAGAACTGAAGATTAGCTTTCCTATGATGAGAAAGAATCTGGTGCAATGAGGTTTCTAGTGTTTTCCACCTAGTGTGTATATCACCTAGCATGTATTTTAGTAGTGATTTTTTCCCTTTTGCATATTATATAACAAATGCCCTAAATTTTATATAAATTAAAATTTATGCAATTATATACTGTGACATAAATATAGGCCCTTTATGAAAAATCAAGCAATATAAAAGATGGAATTAAACATTATAGTTCTACTTGTTCCATTCCACTCAGTTTTCAAAGGTTAATCGCTTAGCATTTTAAGACGTCTTCCTATCAGCCTCTTAATATGTGTTTACAATTAATTAAACCTATCTGTCTATTATCTGTATTTATGTTTTTTTATTTTTATTTTTTTGAGATGGAGTCTCAATCTGTCACCCAGGCTGGAATGCAGTGGCATGATCTCGACTCACTGCAACCTCCACCTCCCAGGTTCAAGTGATTCTCTTTGCTCAGCCTCCAGAGTAGCTGCGATTACAGGCACACCCCGCCAAGCCTGGCTAATTTTTGTATTTTTAGTAGAGATGGGATTTCACCATGTTGGCCCAGGCCGATCTTGAACTCCTGACTTCAAGTGATCCACCAACTTCAGCCTCTCAATGTGCTGGGATTACAGGTGTGAGCCACAGTGCCCAGCCTGTATTTCTCACATAATTTTAGTATTTTGATTTTTTTCATTCTTTTTTTTGATAAACCAAATAGACTATAAACATTGCTTTTCAACCTGCTTTTTAAAAACTGTCCTGAAAATCTTTGCATATCAGTAAATTTGCCATTACCATATTCTTTATAACTGTTGGATAGTATTCTGTAGCATGGATATCATTTATTATTATTATTTGAGACAGAGTCTCACTCTGTCGCCCAGGCTGCCATGCAGTGGTGCAATCTTGGCTCACTGCAACCTCTGCCTCCCAGGTTCAAGTGATTCTTGTGCCTCAGCCTCCCAAGTAGCTGGGACTACAGGCGTGTGCCACCACACCCAGCTAATTTTTGTATTTTCAACAGAGATAGATAGGGTTTTGTCATGTTAGGCAGGCTGTTCTCAAACTCCTGGCCTCAAGTGATACGCCCACCTCGGCCTACCAACATGCTAGGATTACAGGCATAAGCCACTGTGCCCAGTCTGGATGTTATTTGCTTAACCAGTTTTCCGCTATGAGACATGTCTGTTTCCCCAGCTTTTTCATTTTTGCAAACTGTGCCAGAATGCACATTTTTATACATATATCTCTGTGCACCTGTACAAGCATGTTTGTAGGGAAAATTCATAGAAGTGAAATTGCTGGGTCAGAAAGTATGTGTATTTAAAACATTTACCAATGCTGCCCAATTGTCCTCCAAAAAAGTCTGTGGCAAGTTATACATTTTCTACATAGCTTGTTCAACATTGGATATTATCAATATCTTGCTAGTATGATGAGTAAAAATCGTACATGGTTTTGGCTAATTTGCTTTTCTGATTACTAGTGAGACTGAGCTTCTCTTCACATATTAATGGCCATTGGTATCCTTCTTTTGTGGATGAAGTCCTAAGGTTTTACAAAGAAGCAAAACATATCTCTCTGTATAATAAGATATTACTATAGACTGAATGCTTGCATTCCCTGTAACTCATATGTTGAAGTCCTAACTGCCAAGGTGATGGGATTAGGAGGTGGGGCCTTTGGGAGGTGATTAGGACATGAGCGAGAAACCATCATGAATGGGATTAATGCCCTTATGAAAATGACCCCAGAGAGCTCTGGTACACTCTTTCTTGCCATGTGAGGATCCAACAAGAAGTTGGTAGTCTGTAACTTGAAAAGTGGCTGTCACAAGAAACCAGGCATGCTGGTACCTGGTCTTGGACTTCCCAGCCTCTAGAACTATAAAAAATAGATTTCTGTTGTTTATAAGCCACCCAGACTGTGGTACTTTGTCATAGCAGCCTGGAGTAACCAAGACAGATACCTGTATCTTCTAAAGCATGAATAAAAGGCAAAAAAAGTGCCAGGTACAGTGGCTCACACTTGTAATGCACTTTGGAAGGTCAAGGCAGGTGGATCACGAGGTCAGGAGTTTGAGACCAGCCTGACAAACATGGTAAAACCCCATCTCTACGGAAAATACAAAAATTAGCTGGATGTGGTGGCACATGCCTGTAATCCCAGCTAATCAGGAGGCTGAGGCAGGAGAATTGCTTGAACCTGGTAGGTGGAGGTTGCAGTGAACCGAGATTGCACCACTGCACTCCAGCCTGGGTGACAGAGCAAGACCCTATCTCGAAAAAAAAAAAAAAAAAAAAAAAAAGGCAAAAAAGAGCTAAAGTTATTGATGGAGTTGGACTGTTATATGCATTTGGTGACTTATTATAGAAATAATATTGAGAAGGTTGCATGGATACAGATGAATCCTAATTTGAATAGAGGATAAATTTGTAAAGAACACTTCCTTTAGGCAAATCTGATATAAAATATGAAAATCCAGACTTAGAAACAGATTTATTCAGGAAGTGATTATTTGCTTTACAAATGGTTTCACCATAGGGTTCCCTTATGTAGTCAGCTCTTCTGTATTTAAAAGAAAATGCCCTCTTATAAAAATATGTTTGCACATACAGTGTTAAGAATAGATCTGACACATAAGGAAATGTAGGTCTCCTGAAATATGTGCTATGCTTACAGGTGAAGCTGTTGCATTTGTAAGGATGTCTGTTGCGATGGGGAAGGGTATAGAGTGTTTTTTCTCCACTTTTCTCTCCCTTTTGAAAGAGCAAAGAAAATGGATAATGATGTTCTGCCCTCTGGTAAGCTCAGGTTATTTCTGGGATCAACTTGGGTGTGATCCAGCCAGGTTCCCAAAAACCTGGCACTTGCCTGCCCTCAAATTCTCCAGGAAGACAACCAGTAAACCTATGGCTTCTTTGATGGTCTTGATTAGTGATGACCAACTCCTCTTCCAGCCTAGCTCTACCACCAGAGATGTCCATGAGGTTCATGATTACACCTGCTATCTCCTAAGAGGCATAATGTAGAAACATTGTGAACTTGGACTTTAGTTGCATGATTTTCCTCCGGGGCCCACCTTGTTACCCACAGAGAGATCCCTGCCTTCTACCCTCCTGAGAGCCTAAGAAATGCTGTCTTTTTTTTTTTTTTTTTAGAAGTGCTGTTGTACAAACCTCTTTGCTAAACTCCACCTTTTCCTGGGGTATTGGCCACTTTATGTTGGAATTCAAAGCCTCAAACCCTGAGCTGGTCACCAACACTGCTTTAGATACTGCTACCTTAGCTACACAGGTTTCCCCGTCACCAGTGGGAAGGTCCACAGGCAGGTTTTTATCTCTTTTGTATATACCTCACTTGCCTAAAAGTAAGCAGCTATGCCTCTCCAAGACCCAGAGGTATGACAATATCCAGAACTTTCCAGATCATGAAATAACATGCTTTCTCATTTAAGAGCGACAAATAGAATAGACTCTCTCCTGATCTGAGTTTGTTAAAAATGTCCTTTTCTTTGCAAGTACTTCCATTACTTATGAAATGTTCACCAATCATATCATTTTGCCAACTTCAGTATTATAATCAAATCAATTTCAGGTAAAGGTAGTTGTTTCTCACTGTTCTTTGCATCAGTATTCTCTTTATGTTTCTGAATGAATTTTAGATTTATTATATTAAGTTCGATAAAGTAAACGATTCGAATTTTAACCAAAATAGTGTTAAAACTCTGACATGTAACTGGAGAGAATGATCATCTTTACTGTATTTCCTTCTGAGTTAAGGAACATGGTATTTTTCCCCAGTTGCATTAGGTAAGTTCCCAAGCATTTTATGTTTTTGCCTGCTTTTGAAAACTTCATAATATTTTAATTACATTTTTTTTTTTTTGGTATGGAACTGAAACTTGGAGATAGCTCTCATAATCAGACATTCTATTGAACTTTCAGTCTTTACTAATTTTTGTGTTTACTTCTTTGGGTTTATTATACACACCTTCTTGCTATTTGAAAACCATTTTTTTATTCCTTTTTTTTTTAAGAGTTTTAAACCCTCTTGGCACATCTTACCAGGTTCCATGGCTTTAACAACCAGCCATATGCAGAAGAAAAGATGAAGGCTCATGTTAGGAAGCAATTATCTAAGACAATGGGATCCTGGAGGTAAAAGTAACTCACAAGTCAAAGGAAGGAAGACTTTCAAGGTGAGAGGATCCATCCAGGTATTCTACTTGTCAGAATCTCCCTTGAAGAAATAATTTAAAATGTGAACAGAATTTGATATGTAGGAGTGTTCAGAGTATGACTTACCCAACCAGAACTTGGAATCAATCTAAGTAATCTACAATTAGGAGATTGATAAATAAATTATAGCACTCCATGTAATGACATAATATGTGAGCATTAAAAATAACATTTGCAGCTGGGCATGATGGCTCATGCCTGTAATCCCAGCATTTTGGGAAGTTGAGGCAGGAGGATCACTTGAATCCAGGAGTTCGGAACCAGTCTGGGCAACATAGTAAGACCCTGTCTCTACTAAAAATTTTTAAAACTAATTGGGCACGGTGACACACACCTGTAGTTCCTGCTACTCAGGAGGCTGAGGCAGAGAAAACACTTGAGCCCAGCAGGTCAAGGCTGTGGTGAGCCATGCTGGTGCCTCTGCACTCCAGCCTGGATGGCACAGCAAGACCCTGTCTCAAAATAATAATAATAATAATAATGATGACAATGTTTGCAAGGGATATTTGATCACTTAAGAAAATAGTTATTGGTTGTTCATTTTAAAAGCAAGACATGAACTAAATATCATGTAAACTTGAAATCTAAGTATATGAACACAGAAAAAAGAATGGAAAGACATTACTTATTATTTCTAGATTATGGCAGTCTGAGTCATTTTCTTCCTTGTATTTTCTTTATTTTTAATTCTCCACAGCAAGAGTGTAGTACTTTGTGATGAAAAGAACACTGCTATGGCCTGAACGTTTGTACCATCTGCCCCCCATACACATGTTGAAGCCTAATCCTCAGTGTGGTGGCAGTAGGAGCTGGGGCCTTCAGTCACAAGAGCAGAGTCTTTTGATGACATTAGTGCCCTTATAAAGAAGAGACTAGAGGGATGATCTTTCTCTGAAATACATGAGGACACCAACCTGGAGGTAAGCTCAAATTAAACACCGAATCTGCTGGCACTTTGATCTTGGACTTCTCAACCTCCAGAGCTGTGAGAAATACATGTTTGCTGTTAAGTCCCCGACGTTCCACTACTTTTGTTCTACAGCCCAAGCAGACTACGACAAACATCATAATATTTATTATAAATACAAAAAGAAAAATGAGGAGAAGGAGGGAGAGGTTGGGTTAAGTAGCAAAGAGAAAATCCAAATAGGATTTGACTGTTAAGAGTTAAGCCACCAGGGTCCGGGTGCTCCAGGCAAGCCCAGCCTTTCAGCCATCCCTGGCAAGGCAGCAGACACACAGGATGAGTTGTCCTGGGCATTCCAGACCAGTTCATCCAGCAGTTACTAAATGATCTCTGTGGTCAATATGTAGAATGGACAAATCACCCAGCCATACCCAGTCTGAATTCCTGATACACATAATTGGGAAATTAAATAAAAGGTTGCTGTTGGAAGCCAGTGCAGTATGGCTATTTTGCATGAGCTGCTGTTCATTTGCATAGGGAAGTCACTGGGCATCCTTGTTTGGTGAATTTCCTTGTGGCACCTATAAAAACCACGGGAAGCCTCTGGGAAGTGCATGGGCTCCCAGACTGGGGAATTCCAGTCAGAAAAATTCTATTTTTCACAGTCCTCAGCCTTTTATATCATGCCTTAAAGAACTCTTCCAGGAAAATTTCCATGCCTTACCTTCTCATTGACTATTCACTAGCTGCTTTAATTACTTTAATTGGACTTAGATATGAAGCAAAGGTAATTGGATGAGGGAGTGAAGGTGCTCTAAGGAGGAAGGGGCCCTATGAAAATGCTGAGTGTTGGCCCGGCAGGAGAGTGACAATTCATCAGGAAGGGGCTTCGGGTTCTGAAAGGGGCATTTTCATTGTCCTTACTGTAGATACCGCAAGTCTGGGCTGGTTTTGATTCCCCTCAAGGAATTCTCTAAGGTGTGAGCTGCAGCCCCAGTTCCTGTGTTGTCAGAGCTGGGATGGTCCCCAGGGATCCTTTAATCCTACCTTCATATTTCACAAAAGAGGAAATTGAGCTCTCATATGTATGGGGGACAGGGGGAGGGAAGGGAACAGATTCTGAATCATAGTTTGTAACTGGTAGGGAAGTGGCAGAAAACCCAGTCCCTGACATGCCCTTGTATCATGTGACTATAGATATGAGAAACGGGAGAAGAGAAACAGAAAATCTTGATTTTTAGCACTTAATCGGCAGATTCTTTCACCCTCCAGTTTATTAACTTCCTATCCCTGCAATAGGTGCTGGAAATTTCTCCCTCATGAGAATGGATAATAGGTAGTGACATATTTGACAAGCATCAGCGGGTCCTGGGGTTAGCCACATCTATGAGTGGAGTTAAGCAACCAGGGAAAATGCAAGAATTCAGGGAAAGTGGAAAAGAGGCCAAGAGCCTCCCACCCTGGAGGGCCAGGGCAGGTGGAGGGCCCGCCCCTGCAGCTCCCTGGCCCTGGTCCCCAGGATGCCTATTACTTGAAGCCTTTTAGAACTGCTAGCAGGACATTGTGTTTGCTGGGAACATGCTCTCTGAAAAATCTTGCACTGGGTACATGCCTTTTGTCAGCCATATGCTGTTTTCTCTTTTTAGCTTCTGAATATGAATGTGTGGCTCTTTGTGTGATTAACAAAGTTACATAAGGACGGATTCAATAGGTAATATTTACAACCAGGCTAATTTTCTTAATGACACTGTTGGGAGAATTCTCTTTTTGAAATTCTATTTTCCCAGGTATTTATCTTATAGCTTGTGGTGCATGTTGAGTTTTGTTCATTTTAATTCAATTACTAAGGCAAGATGAAAATTAGCAACACTTTACCCTCCTTCTGGTCTTTCAGGCTCTTTATGAAATTTTAGAGTGAGGGAAAAAGAGAGTTAAATTTGTATATATCAGGTATCTCTAAGGAGCATAAATGTATTTAAGATGTTCGATTATGTCCCAAATTGATCTCTAAGGTGATTCACACACACTATTCTTAAAAAGTAAGTGATTCTGAGCTAATATAATAATTTCAAACAAAAATAAAATGCTGGCCGGGCATAGTGGCTCACACCTGTAATCCCAGCACTTTGGAAGTCTGAGGCGGGTGGATCAGCTGAGGTCAGGAGTTCAAGACCAGCCTGGCCAACATGGCAAAACCCCGTCCCTACTAAAAATACAAAAATTAGCCAGGCATGATGGCATGCGCCTGTAATCCCAGCTACTCAGGAGGTTGAGGCAGGGAGCATTGCTTGGACCAAGGAGGGGAAGCTGCAGTGAGCTGAGATCGCACCACTGCACTCCAGCCTGGATAGCAGAGCGAGACTTTGTCTCAAAAATAAAAAATAAAATAAAATGCTTCTGGTCCCGAAGCTAGATGAAGCTACCCCCTTTCGCCACGCTGTGTATGTGGTAAAAATGATGTTTGTTCTGCTTGTTCAGACCTTGCATTTGTTTTGTAGCACAGGCATTTTCTTTTACATTCCAGACAACATCTGTCTGCTGCAAAATCTCAGCCAGTTCTGTGTTACCTGAGCAAAGGAGACGGCGTTAAAGGCCCCTAGAGGCCCATAAATTAATTCTAAAAACAGCAACGCAATCAGTTTTTTGGGGCTAAGCATAGGGAAGTATGATTTGGGAAATCAATTCGTGTAAAAAAACATAAAATAAAGAGGTTGGGGTTGTCTAAAGCAATGATCTTTGCTAAATTTAATGCAGAAGAGGAGGTTATTGAGATAACACTGATGATTCCTGCCCACCTTCCTCATTTCTTCAGGGTTTCTCAACTGTGTGGTCAGCAGAGAAATTATTTATTACCATGGTCCATGAGACTTCACTGTTGGAATAATTTGACAAAGCCATATTGGCCCTGTGGGGGGAAAAATGGTCTTATAAGTTACCACTTCATACCAGCATGTATTTGCATATGTGGGCCAAGCAGACTCTGCTCAATCTCAAAAACACTCATATAAGGCAGACTCATCATGCACTGTTTAGAACTCAGCATTCTCAAAAAGTTAAAGCATCAAACATAAGAATTCCCAAGTCTAGAGAATATACAGTTGGCAGCTCCTTCTGGGGAAAAAATATGATATGACATTTGTACAACTATTTTAAAATTTAGTCAAAAATTCTAGAGCCCAACACTTGGAAGCAATGGCTGAGTCTTGGAAGAGCTCTCTGCAGTGATAGGAACTCAGCCAGAAACCTGGGGCGGTCACTGGAGCCTAGTTAAGCCCAGGGAAGGATGCAGTGCAGAGCCAAGACTTGCTCGTGATCTTTTGCCGATTGGAATAGCATTGACATTGAAGTGTCACTGTAAAGGCAACTGCTTAGAATATGAAATGTGATCAGAACTGAGGAGAGAGAACCTAGACAGAAATTCAAACTGACAGGGCAGTCTACATAAGGTGAAAGTGGATAGGGGCCAGCGGGGTGCTGGTAAATGTTTAACAGCCAGCTCTCTGGAAAAAACTATATGTGTTTGTTATACATTTTACTATACATTTTACTGATATAAAGGATACGTAGGCCAGGCGCAGTGGCTCACACCTGTACTCTCAGCACTTTGGGAGGCGAAGGCAGGTGGATCAGTTGAGGACAGGAGTTCAAGACCAGCCTGGCCAACATAGCGAAACCCCAAGTCTACTAAAAATACAAAAACTTAGCTGGGGCATGGTGGCTCATGCCTATAATCCCAGCTGCTCAGGAGGCTGAGGCATGAGAATTGCTTGAACCCAGGAGGCGAATGTTGCAGTGAGCTGAGATCATGCCACTGCACTCCAGCCTGGGTGACAGAGTGAGACTCTGTCTCAAAAAAATTTTAAAAACCCTGAATTTAAAAAGGATGTATAGCTTACAGTTTACACATAATAGTAACATATACAATGCTCTTTATTATAAATTTCATATAGCCATTTGATTCTCACAGAAAGTTTTGCTATTTTTGTCAAATTATTATATCCATAGTCAACTTATGGTTGTGTCAACAATCATTTGAAAAATGGAGTAAGTGGAGTTGTATATCAATCTGATACCTATTTTCCCAATAAATTACTTTCATTAAGTCTAATATGTAATTCACCATTAGACTTTCTCACTCTCATATACATTATATTCATTAAACTGAAACTTCTTTCAGCTTTACCACAAGATCACTCTGTCATTTTGGCATTTTAGAGATCTGAATCTAAAATATAATTTTATGATACATCAGTAAAAGTCACAAGACAGTGTGCATTAATATTAAATTTTGTTAATTTCTTTACGTAACTATAGAAAGAAGTTTTAAGCTAACATACTTACCTTAGTTTTCAATTTGTACCTCGGTATCACTCTGACTTGCAATTTCCTCAAAATCCACTATCAGTTTTAATAATTCTATCATCAAAAACAGCACCATAAAATCAGACTCTGAATAAATGGTTGATAACCATCCAATTTAGCAAAGAAGTGGCTCATATAATTGATGGATGTGTATAGTTAAGAGATGAATGTTGGTTGATATTTTCACGTACTTTAACATGTAAGATGAAAGTGTAACAATGAAGATGAGTGCTAGAATGTCACTAATTCATCAGGACAGGAGCAACTTCCTTCCTGAATTAGATCATAGTTTTCAGTACTGGAACACTATTTCCTTAATTTTTTAATGCTATTCAGAGTGTAACGGCTGCATTTATGCTACACTTTTAATTTTAATCTACATTCTTAACACCTTATTATTTTTTTAAGTCTATACAATCAACAAAACAGTAAATCAAGCCCCATTTTTTTTGTGTGCCCCTTTCCCCAAAATTCACATCTTGAAATCCTAACCACGAATATAACAGTATTTGGAGGCAGGGCTCTTGGGAGGTGATTAGGTCATAAGGGTAGAACCCTCATGATGGGATTAGCTGCCTTCTAAGAAGATACACAAGGGCTTGCTGTCTGTCTCTGCTCTTGGCTATGTGAGCACACAGCAAGAAGATAGCCATGTGCAAACCAGGAAGTGGACCCTCACCAGACAGGGATCACTCTGCACCTAATCAAGTCCCATTTTATAGCACTGGCCAATTTATATGGTGTAAATACTTTTACTGCTATCAATTTCAAGCTAACACCCTGACGTTACTGGACTTGAAGTTGCAAAGAGATGCACAGTAGCGCAGCATTCTGTATTTCCCCTATACAGATTCGACAGGTGTAAATAACAGTAAAGTGAGGTAAGATCACAAAGTGGTGAGTTCTGAGTATTTATTACCTTTGTTTTAATATAATTCATTTAGTGAAAAGTTTACATCATTTAATTGTTTAATAAATCCCAGCACTTTGGGAGGCCGAGGCAGGTGGATCACGAGGTCAGGAGTTCAAGACCAGCCTGGCCAGGATGTTGAAATCCCGTCTCTACTAAAAATACAAAAATTAGCTGGGTGTGGTGGCACGTGCCTTTAATCCCAGCTACCCAGGAGGCTGAGGCAAGAGAATCGCTTGAACCTGGGAGGCGGAGGTGGCAGTGAGCCAAGATCGTGCCATTGCACGCCAGCCTGGGTGACAGAGTGAGACTCCAGCTCAAAAAAAAAAATAAAAATAAAAATGACTACATTTAACAATTATCTCTGAAAATTCCTGAACATGTAGGCCCCAGCTCTTCACAAGCTGGCATAAGCCACACCCCCGGTGGAGGCACAGACCATAAGGGAGAACGTAAGGGAGGCCGCTGGAAACTGCTGGATGCTCTCCCTTATCTCTGAGCAATGGATTCAGAATCTGTTTGGAAATGGAGGTGATTCAAGATGTGATATGGAGAGACCACTTTATTTTGGGGCTCACTGGTTCCTAGGCATGGAAATGGGCCTTTATTCCAGGCTTACTTCCAATGGAATAGGAAGTGTTTATATCCCCCTTGTTCTTGCTTGATTGGCTTGAAACAGAAGTGAGACTGGGCCCTTAGTTGCTGTGGGGTTATCAGTAGGTTGTGCCAATAGGACCTATAGAGAAGGCAGAGGAAAGAGAAATCAGGCGGAGCTGTCGGAAGGAGGCCTGTGGTGCTGTTCTGCTGTGAGCAGGTCTGTGCAAACCTACTCCCAAAGGCCCAGGGAACTGGGAGGCTGAAAAAGGAGGCTGATAAATCCACTTTTCTAGAAAGAAACATTTAATAGGGACTTACGAGTAGAAGCCATGTCTCTGGTGACTATGAAAGAGTGGATCCTTGCCCTTGCCCTCCAGAAAGTATTCCTCACACCGGAAGATTTTAGGGTAAAGCGTGCAGCTGATCATGTCTCAGATCCTCCTGTGAAACTGAAGACCACTGGGGAAGTGAGATAAGCATCTTCATGAGGAGTTATCTATGCTACAGGTATTGTTTCTTGACCTTGCTGCAGGAACACCTTGGTGTGCTGGAGACAAACTGGTCATTATGGCGGTTTTGCTTCAAGATGGCGTCACTCTTGCCATGCAACAGGCCATTTTCTGACAGGTGCCTACCTCTGCTCTGCACTTTTAAGCTAGCCCAGCACATCCATGCACACACCAGCCTGCTGGCCCATGGGGTAACTCAGTGGACACACGAGGTATTATGGTACCTGTAGGAATTATTTCAAACCTTTCTGTGTGTCTACAGCCTGCTTTCTCTCCCAGTTGCGCTTTACAACCTCACTTGGACCTGTTGATATGGGCACTGAATCTCTGAAGCTCTGACTCTTGCATACATCTCGAGGCTCTGGCTTAAAATATACTTTTAAAATCATATCTGTTGGTGGCAATGGTGCAGTAACATAGACATCTTATAAACTGCTGGTAGGTAAGTAAATTAGGACATCTTTTCTAGAATTCAATTTGCCATACTTGTTAAGTGTATGTTAAAAGAAAAGCTTTAGCCGAATTAAATGTAAAACAGTTTAATTGAGCAAAGAATGATTCATGAATCAGGCAGTTGCCTGAGCTAGAGGAGGCTCAGAGACTCTAGCACAGCCACGCAGTGGAAAAAGATTTATGAACAGAAAAAGTAAAGTGACGTTCAGAAAACAGAAGTGAGGTACAGAAACAGCTGGGTTAGTTACAGATTAGCGTTTGCTGTATTTGAACATGGTTTGAACAGTTAGCCACATTTGATTGGCGAAAACTTGGTGATTGACACAAGAGTAGGCTACAGTTTGTTTACAACTCCATTTAGGTTATAGTTCATGAGGTACAGAGGAACCTTTAGGCGGAACTTAAAACATATAAGGAAGCAGCGTTAGGCTAAACTTGGTTTAACGA
Source organism: Cebus imitator (assembly GCF_001604975.1). Lineage (NCBI taxonomy): Eukaryota > Metazoa > Chordata > Mammalia > Primates > Cebidae > Cebus > Cebus imitator. The sequence goes on along the minus strand of NW_016107370.1, from coordinate 1,071,416 downwards.
GTCTTTAAAATGTCCATAGGGTTTGCATCTATAATCCTACTATGCATGTTATAGAAATACTTAGAGACACTGCAAAGGTATTTATGCAGAGGAAATGCCTTATTTGTTTAGTAAATAGGAACAACCTAAATATCCAATAATATCATGTTATTTAAATTAATTATAAGTCCATACTAGAAAATATTATAGACACTGAAAAATCACACTTTTACATAATATTTAATAATATTATGACATAATAAAGTGGAAAAAGCAGGAAACGAAACTGCACATGCAATACGATCCCAATTTTATTTAAAAATTTACATATATTTAGTAAGGTTTTCAAAATGGGGACAAGATCAAAAAGTAAAAACAACAACAACAAAAAAAAGAAAATAATTTACATATGTAATAGGAAAAACTAAAAGGAAATAAACTAAAATGCTACCAGTGGTTATCCATATTCATTGTGAGTGATTTCTGTTTTCCTTTTTAAAAATTTCCACATTGTCAAATTTTCTAGAATCACCATGTATCATTTTTAATATGAAAACAAATTTGGTGGCTCATGCCTGTAAACCCAGCACTTTGGGAGGCCAAGGTGGGCGGGTTGCTTGAGCCCAGGAATTTGAGAGCAACCTGGGCAACATGGCAAAATCCCGTCTCTACAAAAAAGTTAAAAAATTAGCCAGGCATGGTGGTGCACGCCTGTAGTCCCAGCCAGTTGAGAGGCTGAGGCGTGAGGGTCATTTGAGTCCAGAACATCAAGGTTACAGTGATGTGAGATCATGCAACTGCACGCCAGCCCAGGCGACAGAGTGAGACCTTGTCTCAAATAAATAAATAAATAAACAAAAATGCTAATTTAAAAGATACTGACTTGCAACAGCCTATAGCTCGTTAGCATGTCATGCTGCACATAAAGTTTGCAAATCTGTATATCGATAGCATTTTCCCAAAGAAAGACTCCTCTAATTTCATAAATATAAGTAATAAAAAATGATTGAATTTAAATTACTTTACAATCAAATTGAGAATATAAACAAAAAATAGTTAAACATAAAACTTTTCTTTCATCACAGCAAAAGAAGGGGAAATAATTAAAATTAGAGGATATGTTGATATTTCGATTCCCCTGAACATTTTCTGGGAGAGCCTTTTAAAATATAAAAGAAGCCTTCTGATACCTACTTGAAAATATACATGTAAAAGAAGCAGATCCACTATGGAGAGAATTTTGTTCATTTAGTGGTTCTGCTTTACAATTCTGTTCCACACTCATTCAAGTAATGTTGAAGGCTTCACTCTGTCATGCTGAAGTTGTGTCCAAGACTGTGAGAACATTTTACCAAATAATATTTGGAAGCTAGGCTCAGTATCTCAAGAATAATTGCATTTTAATTTTTAATTACATTTTCTGCCATTACAATCAATATTTATTAAGTGGTCCAAAAACGAAAATGACACTCTGCCGAGTGCTATGTGAATTATTCAAAAAGGAAAGTTTTTAGAAAAGTGAAACCCAGCCTAGAGGATTCTTTCATCATTCTTTACTGTCTTCCTCTCACTTTGTCACATTTCTGCTCTGCCATTATTCTCTCATAACCTGATGTCACCCCAATTCACTCTTTTCTTACTTCCTTTGGCTCTCGGATTTTCCCCCATGCAATTTCAAGCTTGATTATGATCTGTCTCTTATTATTCGCTTTTAAAAATGTTTTCATTTTAATTGATATGTCAGCACCTCAAAAAATGGTGCTTTCAACAAAAGAAAGCATCACCAGAGTGAACAGACAACCTACAGAATAAGAGAAAATTTTTGCAGGCTATCCATCTGACAAAGGTCTAATAACCAGAGTCTACAAGGAAATTAAACGAATTTTCAGGAAAAAAAAATTTAAAAGTCAGCAAAGGACATGAACAGACACTTCTCAAAAGAAGTGATTCATGCCAACAAACATGGAAAAAACCTTAACATCACTGATCATTAAAGAAATGCAAATCAAAAATACAGTGGGATACCATCTCATGCCAGTCAGAATGGCAATTATTAATTATTAAGAAACAACAAATGCTGGTGAGGCTACATAGAAATAGGAGCACTTTTACACTGTTGGTGGGAATGTAAATTAGTTCAACTATTGAGAAGAGAGTGTGGCAATTATTCAAAGACCTAAAACCAGAAATAATACCATTTGACCCAGCAATCCCATTACTGGGTATATACCCAAAGGATTAGAAATAATTCCATTATAAAGATACATGTGTGTTCACTGCAGCATTATTTACAAGAGCAAATACCCAAATGCTCATTTAATAATAAACTGGATGAAGAAAATGTGGTACATATACACCATGAAATACTATACAGCCACAAAAAGGAATGAGATCATGTTCTTTGCAGGGACACAGGGAGCTGGAAGCCATTATCCTTAGCAAACTAATGCAGGAACAGAAAACTAAACACCACATGTTCTCTCTCACTCATAGTTGGGGCTAAATAGTGAGAAGACATGGACACAGGGAGGGGAACAACACACTCTGGGGACTGGGAGAAGTGCATGGGAGGGAGAGCATCAGGAAAATTGCTAATGCATGCCGGGCCTAATACCTAAGTAATGGGTTCATAGTGCAGCACACCACCATACCACATATTTACCTGTGTAACAAATCTGCACATCCTGCACATGGACTCCAGAATAATTTCTTAACAAGTTTAAAAAGTAGTGCTTTGCCATTTTCTTGTATCCCCCTAGGCACCTGAACCAGCATTGAGCAAACAATTTACACTGGAAAAAATCTTGTGGGCTTAAACTGATTTTACTCTCCTTTCAGAGGCTAATTTAGGATTATAAATTCAGTCTTTGATCTTAAGCAAAATAGATAATACTCTGGAGCTCAATGGACCTGTTGAAAGGACCCTTCAATTATAACCCAAATTGTTGTTTCTTTTTAAATTAAATTTAGACTATTTGCAACTTGATCAGAGACTCTAAAAAGCCACATCTTGAATAATTGACTCTCAGGGTCCACAGGGGGTCTCTAAGAAGTTCATGGAAAATGTGTATTCTGAAAAAACAATGCCTGGATTTCAATATTTTTTACACCAAAATAAACACACACTAACTTGTAATATGCTGGACAGGATCTGGTTTGAGGCACATCAGTTTGGAAATAGTTCCTATCACAGCAACATGAACCCTGCTATAAGTGAAGCAAGAATAAACATTGAGCTTATGGTGAAGCTTGGGTGGAAGCATGGTGAAATCATTGATGCTTTATGAGAAGTTTATAGGAACAGTGCCACGAAGAAATCAGCAGTTTACGAATGGAGAATTCGCTTTAGGAAGGGACAGGACTACGTTGAAGATGAAGTCTGTAGTAGCAGACCATCCACATCGATTTGCAAGGAAAAAATTCATCTTGTTTATGCCCTAATTGAAGAGGATCAGTGATTAAGAGTACAAACAATAGCTGACACCACAGACATCTGGACTGGTTCAGCTTATACAATTATGACCAAAACGTTAAAGCTGAGCTAACTTTCCATTCCATAAATGCCAAAAACCACTGTGCCCAGATCAGCTGCAGACAAGAGCATAGAATTCAATGGAAATTTTAAACAAGTGGAATCCAGGTCCTGAAGCATTTATTTGAAGAACTGTAGCAAGAGATGAAATATGGCTTTGCCAGCACAATCCTGAAGACAAAGTGCAATCAAACTAATGGCTACTAAGAGATGGACGTGGCCCAGTCAAAGCCAAAACAGATCCATCAAAAGCAAATGTCACAGCAACAGTTTTTTGGAATGCTCAAGCCATTTTTCTTGTTGACTTTCTGGAGGGCCACAGAATGATGACATCTGCTTGTTAAGGAGATGTTTTGAGAAGGTTAGCCAAAGCCTTAGCAGAAAAACACCTGGGAGAGCTTCACCAGAGAGCCCTTCCCCACCGTGACGGTGTTCCTGCTCATTCTTCTCATCAAACAAAGGCAATTTTGTGAGAGTTTTGATGGGAAACTGTTAGGCATCCACCTTACTGCCCTGTTTTGGCTTATTCTGACTTGTTTTTGTTTCCAATCTTAAAAAAAAAAGAAAAAATACTTCAAAAGACAACCATTTTTCTTCAATTGCTAATGCAAAAAGGACTACTGCCATGCCTAAATTTCCTCAGTTTTTTGTTTTGTTTTTTGAGATGAGGTCTCACTGTATCATCCAGACTGGACTGTGGTGGCATGATCACAGCTCACTGCAGCCTTAAACTCCTAGGCTCAAGTGATCTTCCTGCCTTAGCTTCCCAAATAGCTGGGACTATAGGTACACACCACCACATCTGGCTATTTTGTTTTAGAGATGGGGGTCTTGCTATATAGCTCAGGTTGGTCTTGAATTCCTGGCTTCAGGCAAGATTGCCTCAGCCTCCCAAAGTGCTGGGATTACAGGCATGAGCCACCACCATGCCTGGCACTGACCCTCAGTTGTTTAGGGATGAACTAAATGGTTAGTATCATTGCTTACAAGTGTCTTCAACATGATGGAGCATATGTTGAGAAATAAAGTTTATATTTTTTACCTTTAGCTTTCAATTCCATTTTTCCATGAATTTTGTGAAGTCCCCTTCTTTTTCCTTTCATTCAGAAGTACAATCAAAGTCCCCAAAATAAATGGAAAGAAGAAAATGTCAATGAATATAATACCATTTCCCCAGCCCCTCAGCCATCAAGTGGAGCGAAAATACAAAAACATTTCTGGGAAAATATAAATGATGATAATTACCTCTGAGGGTACAAGAAAAAGGAGGGGCAGGGGATCTTAAGTTGTGTTAACACATTAAATCTGGGTAGTGGGTACAAACATGCCAGTCATGTAAATTACTTTTCATTAAGAAAAGAAAGAGCGAGAAGGGGACTGGACATGGTGGCTCACAACTGTAATCTCGACACTTTGGGAGGCCTAGGTAGGATCACTTGAGCCCAGGAGTTCAAGACCAGGCTACACAATATAGCAAGACCCCATCACTACAAAAACAAAAAACAAACAAAAACATAAAACAATTAGAGGGGCTTGGTGGCATGTGTCTGTAGTCCCAGCTGCTCAGGAGACTGATGTAGGAGGATTGCTTGAGCCCAGGAGTCCAAGGCTGCAGTCAGCTAAGCACCCACTGCACTCCAGCCTGGGTGACAAAGCAAGACCTCATCTCAGCACAAGAAGAGAAGAGAAATGAAAGAAAGAAAGAAAAAGAAAGAGAGAGAAAGAAAGAAAGAGAAAGAAAGAGAAAGAAAAGAAAGAAAAGAAAGAGAAAAAAAGAAAGAAAAGAAAGAAAGGAAGAAAGAAAGAGAAAGAAAGGAAGAAAGAGAGAAAGTACTAATACTTACATTTTAATCAATCAGATAACTAGGTGCCTGGGCCCTGCATCTTTCCTGGAACCCAGCCCAACAGGTGGGAATCTATTTATAGTCTTCAGAGTTTAAGCAGACGTTAAATTATACATAGGTACAGGATAAATGCAAATCCTAGAAAGTGTTACAGTAATTGGTAGTTACAGGATAAATGCAAATGTTTAGAAAGTATTGCAGTAATCTGTGGGGCATGTCCTGAGCCCAGGTCTTCCCAATAGACTGGTAGCAAAACCTATCTCCTGGATAGAGAAGGTGAAAGTACTTGATTCGTTCAAAAGGTAACTCAGCAGCAAAAGCATTATAAAGGAGTTTAGGAAATTTGGCATAAAAAGTGGGCAAGAGAAAAATATATCCCAGTGGAGAAAAAAGATAAGCAACTGCAACTTATAAGAAGCTAAAAAATAGGATGAGACTCTTTCCACCTCAGTGTTTCTGAATGTTGAGAGGGGAAAGCACCATATGATGGCCTAAAGAATGCTGCACATTTAGGGCCTGCAGCAAGCAGAAATGTTCCTGTTACTGCCCCCTGGAATAAACAGCAAACCCTCTTGAGAGGTGTGGGAGGTGGCTCAGCCAACTGTAGTGTCTTACCAGAGTGAGTTGAAGCGGTATTGAGAGCCAGCCATGGCTCCAAACCACTTATCACGTTCAGTCTGATTCGCATGGAAATGAATCCTACTTAGGAGTAATCTGATGTTGACATTCTTGGCAGAAAACCAGAAAGCATCTGTTTCTTGAGGAACATCTATAAGTAGTGCATGGTTGTCTACATAGATGGCCTTGATGAGTGGATTGAATTTTTTGGACCTGAGTTTAATACCCCATTAAAGGGATTTGGCATCTCATGAACTCTGGAAAGTTTGTGTCCACATGCTGGCCTGGTCAAAATCTATGTATTTTGTGTGCATGTGTGCCAACGAAATCAAGTTTATTGAAGAAAAATCATTGTGTCTTCAACTTAATAATAGCAACGCTACGTATGAGCATTTTTGAGGGGCCAGACTCCTCCATGATGCGTCAGACCCTGGTTTTATTTAATTTTCGCAGCAGCATTTTGAAATGAAATTATTATTATTATTCTAGGTTTAAAGATGAGAAAACTGACCCCCAGAGAAGAAATGTCCCCAAGGTCACACAGGTGGTAAGTGAGGGAGCTGGCACCTGACCCCGAGTCTATCAGACCCAAGCCTCTGCTCTAATTGCTGATCTGACAGTAAAAGACACCCTTGTGTGACGCAAATTCCTACTAATTCTCTAAATTTAGTAACTTAAAATTCAGCTTTTTTCCACCACTGTTTGCCCTTGAAAATAATGTGATGTACTCCTTCATACCTCCTTTCACGAGAACTAGGGTTATCATTATATATTAAAATTAGTAGCATTGGAATTATATATTAGTAACACTCTGTATTATATATTCATTCCCTTGGTTTGCTATTAAGTGGCACAAGCTGGGTGGCTTAAAATAACAACCGTTTTTCTTTTCTTTTTTGTTTTTTGTTGAGACAGAGTCTTGTTCTGTCGCCCAGGCTGGAGTGCAGTGGTGCTTACTGTAGTCTCTGCCTCCTGGATTGAAGTGATTCTCGTGCTTCAGCCTCCTGAGTAGCTGGGATTACAGGTGTGCACCACCATGCCTGGCTAATTTTTGTATTTTTAGTAGAGACAGAGATTCACCATGTTGGCCAGGCTGGTCTCGAACTCCTGGCCTGAAGTGATCCACCCACCTCGGCCTCCCAAAGGCCTGAGATTACAGGAGTGAGCCACCACACCCAGCCATACTTCCCCACCATTCTGAAGGCTAGAAGTCTGAAATCAAGGTGCCAGCCAGTCCAGGCGCTCTCTTAAGGCACTTGGAACAGACCCTTCCTTGCCTCTTTCAATGTCTGCTGGAACCAACTATCCATGGGCTTCTTTGGCTTGCAGACACATTGCTCCAATCTCTGCCTCTGTTGTCCCGTTGACTTCTTCTCTGTGTTTCTGTGTTTGTGTGTCCAAATCATTCTTTTCTCATAAGGGTACAAGCCCTTGGCTTTAGGGCTCACCCTAATCCAATATGACCTTATCTTAACTTGATCCCGTCTGCAAAGATGTTTCCAAATAAAGTCATATTCTGGGGTTCTAGATGAACGTGGATTTTGGGCAAGTCACTATTCAACCCAGTACGCTATCCAAGAGGTTTACTGGCTCTCCTGGCCCCAGTCAGTGCCCCAGACAAGGATAACTACTTTTAGGAACATCCCATGGTCTCTGGGGTCAAATTACAGCATCTGTCCTTTCTGCAGGCCAGGGCAACCTCTAGACCTCAAATCAACAAACAGCAGCTCCTGGAGATCTCTGAAAGTCACAGACCAAGGATAAGCATTAGCTTGATATCACTTTTCCACTTTTCCTTCCAAAAAATTCCTGGATTCTTCCAGCGCCAAGATCGTCAATCCAGTGGCAGGTGTTAGTGCTTCTCCATGACCTTTATGACTAAGGACACCTTCCTAGTGATGAAACTTGATCCCAACAACACAAACCATCACCTTTCATGCAAATGAAGGGTACAGAGGAGTTTCAAATACAGACCTCCTCCCCTCTCTGGCTCCAGAGCCTCATGGACTATAGGACCAGACCTGGAAGCCCAGAGGACCAGCCTGTTAGCAGCCGCACCATCCTCCCTCATCAGTCAGTGATTCATCACTTGCCCTGCATTCAACCTGGGCCTTCCCCATCCAGAGGAGATGGGGAAGAGAGGTGAGCTGGAGAGAGGGGAGATGAGTCTGGTCGCAATCCATTTCTGTTGCAAGGAATCTATCCCTCAAAAGAAGACGACTTTCTGACCCTAGAGACTTGGGAAACGGACTCCTTCATGCAGCATGTTAGTTCTGCCTTTGCGTCCTCTGCTCTTTTCCACCTCTCCGTCTGCTGCTGAAATGCTGAGGTCCCTGACTTGGAGGTTGAGCCCTGTCACGGCTTCTTTCTGGTTGGGGAGAAATCCTTTCAGACACCTCAGCCACACCTAAAGAATCTTGAATTAAATTGTGTTCCTAAAGCCTGGAATCCATGGTCTGGCTGTAATGGATTTGGTGGGCCAACCCCAGTCTTTTTTGTTAAAGAACCAAGCCCAGCCCAGGAGTGCACTGCAGTTGCTCATGCAGGCTTCCCTCCCCTCATTCAAAACTGCCTCCAGGCATAAACCTGGGATCCAGCCTACCTGTCCCACTCCTTCATGCCTCCAGCAACCCAGCTGAGAGCCTTCAGCCCCCTGATGACCCTGCTTCCTGTTTCCCTTATTACCACCAAACACCAGATCTCCTTATGCCCAGCTCTGCCTGATTTTCACACAAGACAGTTTCTGATCACCCTGCTCGGTCCCCACTATGGGACCTGGTGGAGCCAATGACAACCTGATAAGAACCAAGCAGGCCAAGCGCCCGGTGCTCATTGCCTTCACCTGAACCAGCCTCATTAGGATCCATTGGATCGACCTGTGCAAATCCTGGGTCCCAGTGGGTAGCGCATGGACCCTTTTCCAACAGTCCTATGCTGTGGTTCTTGGAGGCTCCTGTCGCAGGGCACTGCAGTGGATTAAGCCCTCTATGGCGGGAAAGTTAGTCCCTACTCCTCCGCATGCGAACTCTTCCTTTGATCTCCCTGCAGCAAACAGCAGCTCATCCTGTTTCAACTCTCCCAGGGATGTCTCAGCCTCACCCAGGAACAAAGTCTTCCTTTCTCAGTCTTGTCACATAATCTTAAAGACACCGAATTAACTCTGGCTCTAACATAAATAGTTTCATTCTAGGTGGGTTCATCTGTTCCTAAAAGTTAAAAGTTGATTTTTTTTTTTTTTCACTTAACATACCTTGACTCCCTTTCCACATCTCTGCATAAACTACGCCACGCACTGTGTGAGGTCTGGAGACACAGTCCTCTTGGGGTTTACAGGATGGGCTGTAACAGCTCTTTCACCTTTGGTTGTTTACCGACTGCCCTCTTGATGGATTGTTTGGCCATTTTCAATGGTTGCACAACAAACTATCCTGCAATACACATCCTTACACCTGCATATTTGCACAGTTGTGTGAGTATTTATGTAGGGTAAAATCCTAGAAGTAGAATTGCTGGATCAAAGAGAATGCATTCTTGAACTTTTTAAATCATTTTTTTACGTTTTTAAACATTTTGTATAGATTTAGGGGTACAAGTGCAGTTTTGTTACATGGATATATTGCATAGTGGTAAAATCTGGGCTTTAAGTATAACTGTCACCTGAAAAGTATATTTACATTGTACTCATTACGTAATTTCTTATCCCTCACCCCATCCCCCTCCCACCCTTTCAAATCTTCATTTTCTATTATTCCAAACTCTCTGTCCATGTATACACATTATTTAGCTCCCTCTTATATGTGAGAACACGTGTTTGACTTTCCATTTCTGAGTTATTTCATGTAAGATAATGGCCTTCAGTTCTATACATATTGCTGTGAAATGTATGACTTTATTCTTTTTTATGGCTGAGTAGTATTCCAGGTTTTCTTTATCCAATCATTTATTGATTGACACTTAGGTTGATTCCATATCTTTGCTATTGTGAAGAGTACTGCAATAAACATAGCAATGCAGGTATCTTTTCAATGTAATTATAAAATCAATTTTGTTGAGATATAATTTCCAAAAATAAATGGGCCTATGTAAAATGTACAATTTAATGAGTCTTAATATATGTTTATATATGCACATTTATGTATATTAATATATACACCTGTAAAGCTACCAGCCCTATCGACATACGGAATATTTCCATTCTTCTTTCCCATTCCTAGTCTATCTCTCCATTTATATCCTGCTCCAGGCAAACATTGTTCTGCTTTCTGCCACTATGCATTGGCCTACATTTTCTAGACTTTTATTTTTATGAGATAGGGTCTTGCTCTGTTGCCCAAGCTGGAGTGCAGTGGTGCAATTACGGCTCACTGTGGCCTCCCCTTCCGAGGCTCAAGCCATTCTCCCGCCTCAGTCTCCCAAGCAGTTGGGACTACAGGTATATTCCAACACACCTGGATAAATTTTTTAAATTTATAGTGGAGATGAGGTCTTCTATGTTGCCCAGGCTGGTCTTCTAAAGCACTGGGATGACAGGTATGAGCCAGTGTACCTTGCCCATTTTCTAGATTTTTTTAAAAAGAAGAGTTACACAGCATGGGCTCTGGCATCTGGCTTCCCTTGAGACTCATGTGTGTTGCACGTATCAGTGCTTCCTTCCTTTTTAGTGATGAGTAGTATCCAGTGAATGGAATGTACAGTATGGGTAGGGCACAATTTGTTTGTGCATTTTTGGTGGACAGACCCCTGGGTTGTTTTCAGTTTTAAGCTACAATGAATAAAGCTGCTACAAATATTTTTGTACATGGTATTGTGTGGATATTTCTTTTCATGGCCCTTGGGTACCTATGAGTGTAATGACTGCTTGGTTCATGTGGTAGGTATATATTTAACTTTATAAGAAAGTAGCTAGTTTCCACAGTGGTTGTACCATTTCTTAATTCCTGCCAGCAATGTACCCATAAACTTCTGATATTTTCAACCAAATTCCTCTTCAAGATAACTTTGCTAACATTCTCCAGAAGTAAATAAGAGTTTCTATGTACCGCACTCTCACCAACATTGTAGATTCTCAATGTTTTTAATCTTTGCCAATCTAATCATTAAAACATGATGAGTCACTGTTTAGAAATGCACTTACGTCATCACTTGAGATGAAGGCATCTCTTCCTGCATGTACTCACCCTTGTATTTTGCCCTCTTTGAACTTTTCCTATCCTTTGCCCATTTTTCAGATGTGTTACTCATGCTTTTCTCAGAGCTTTCTCTACATTAGTACTATTATTGCCAATATTCATTATATTTAAATCTTTGGTCTGGCTGGAAGATATTCTGATATATGGAGTGAGATGGGAATCTGGAGGAAGAGCTCTTTATCAGGCCTGAGGCCTGGTCCTGCCAGAAGACAGTCACTTCTTGGGAAGTTGAGCTTCAATTTACCTTGCCTTGCAGTAAACATTTAAGAAAGTCCTGGAGCTGTTTTGTATAAGTTGCTTAGACCTGATGAATACCAGGGACATAGCCAGGATCTCCAGAACAGGTAGGAGAGTCCAGGGAGGTCACAGAGATACCCAAGAACAGGAGGGTGCATGCTTCTCTTACCAGGAGATTGGTATTCCAGGCAACTGTGTTCTCATGGGGAAGGCAGGGGCTTGGGAGCCTCCGCCTGGGCGCATGCTGCCTTCAATTCACTTTGTGTGACATGATTTTCAGACACTTTTCAGTATCCCCTGCCGTTAAAGAAACTTTATATCCTTGGCTACATTTATTGGCATCTTTACATCAAGCACATCACCCGCCCATGTTGGAACCTGCTGATTTTTTTTCTCCAAATAGCTAGTCAACTGTCCATGGATGCCAGGTGTTAAAGAAGATATCTTTCCCTTCTGGTTCTAATTCCCATTCCGAAGCTCTATTCTATTGCCTGTTTATTACTGTAATACCTCTATTTTTATGAGTTTGCTTTCTAATAAATTGTAATTGCTAGTAGGACAAGTCCTTTGCATTATCCTTCTTTCTGAATATTCCTGAATATATTGTTCTTACATGTTTGCTCTTCCAGATACACCCTATTGTAAAAGCGATACTTGGAGAACCTTTCCTTGGAGGGCACAGGAAACATCTATATTTGGTTGGTGACAAAACTCATAAGCTCTGGGCCCCAGAGGACTCTTTGGTCAGTGCTGATGTGCTAGGCTTGGGCAAAACTAGGTCACAGCTGACAAGATCACACCTAGGATCTGGCTTGCAGATGGGGAGGACACTTGGTGGAAGGAGATAAAATTCTGCATTTGATGGTTTCTCTGAGAAATTATCATGGGCTGGAAAGAATAGGAGTTCTATGTTCAAAGTCCTGGACAGTGGTCAGGCAGCAGGGTCAGGAAGCTGTTTATAGAAGCGAAGAACACGAGCACAGAATTCTTGGCAAAGGATGTGGACACAAAGGTGTCATAAGGTTTGGGTTTTTCTTTTTCTTTTTGTACTTTAGGTTCTGGGGTACATGCGCAGATCATGCAGGATTGTTGCATAGGTACATACATGGCAAGGCGGTTTGCTGCCTCCATCCCTCCATCACCCATATCTGGCATTTTTCCCCATGTTATCCCTCCCCAACCTCCCCACTCCCTGCTCTCCCTTTCCTAGCCCTCCTGCAACAGACCCCAGTGTGATACTTCCCTCCCTGTGTCCATATGTTCTCATAGTTCAACACCTGTCTGTGAGTGAGAACATGCGGTGTTTGATTTTCTGTTCTTGTGTCAGTTTGCTGAGAGTGATGGTTTCTAGATTCATCCATGTCCCTACAAAGGGCACGAACTCATCGTTTTTTATGGCTGCATAGTATTTCATGGTGTATATGTGCCACATTTTCCTTGTCCAGTCTATCACTGATGGGCATTTGGGTTGGTTCCAAGTCTTTACTGTTGTAAACAGTGCCACAGTGAACATACGTGCCCTTTTTTTTTTCAGTTGCATTTTGTTGTTGTTGTTCCCTCATTTGTTTTTGTTATCTTGCATCCAACAAGGTGCTTTTGGGCCCATCTTATTTTCACATAAAAATGGTGTTTGCACCATGGAATACTATGCAGCCATAAAAAAGGGTGAATTCATGTCCTTTGCAGGGACATGGATGAAGCTGGAAACCATTCTTCTCAGAAAACTAACACAGGAACAAAAAACCAAACATTGCATGTTCTCATGCATAAGTGGGAGTTGAACAATGAGAACACATGGACACAGGGAGGGGATCATCACACACCTGGGCTTGTTGAGAGCTGGGGGAATAGGGGAAGGATAGCATTGGAGAAATACCTAATGTAGGTGACGGGCTGATGGCAAACTCATCAAACCCATAGCAAACCACCATGGCATGTGTATACTTATGTAACAAGCCTGCGTGTTCTGTGCATGTATCTCAGAACTTAAAGTATAATAATAATAATAAAAGGGTGTTTGTGGCTGGGTGTGGGGGCTCACGCCTGTAATCCCAGCACTTTGGGAGGCTGAGGTGGGTGGATCACCTGAGGTCAGGAGTTTGAGACCAGCCTGGCCAACATGGCAAAACCCCATCTCTACTAAAAATACAAAAAATTAACTGGGCTTGATGGCACACACCTGTAGTCCCAGCTACTCATGAGGCTGAGGCATGAGAATCACTTGAACCCAGGAGGCAGAGGTTCCAGTGAGCTGAGATTGCACCGCTGCACTCCAGCCTGGGCAACAGAGCGAGACTCTGTCTCAAAAAAAAAAAAAAAAAAAAAAAAAGTTTGGACAAGAAATAGGGGTCCTGACCAATGCTTGAAACTTGGTTTTAGAAACAAAATAAACATCACAATTCACAAGGAGCACAGTCTGGGTTTTTTGGTGACAACAAACGCAAGTCAACTCTGGCAAACTGAGGTAGGAACCACAATGTATTGAAAGGATGTATGGAATTAATGGAACACTTGAAGAGCATGGCTTGGGAAATGGGTTCGGAATAAAAGGAGCACCAGCAGCTGGGAACATTGCCAAAATCTGCAGAGAGGGACCATCTGCTAGGCTACCATCGCTGCCTCACAGCCCCGCCCCCAGACGTTCCCCCACAGGCCACTGAACACCTGCTGCCTTGGCTGGGGACAATCTTCACTGTATCTTTGCATCACTTCTTGAGAGTCAGAGTCCTGGGTGGAGAACATGATTGGCCAAGTCTAAGCTCACCTCTTGTCACCAGGGAGTAAGGAGGGGGAACCTCTGCTACCCTTCTCCTCACATCATGGGGCGCACCACCTATGTGCCTCATATTTTAACATTGCTGCTGAGAAGGAAGGGTATTTGGATGCAAGATAACAAAAACAAATGAGGGAACAACAACAACAAAATGCAACTGAAAAAAAAAAAAAAGGAAAAAGAAAAGCCTGTGCATTACCACACAGTGCAAAACTTGCTAAAGTGTTGATAAAGCCAAGAAGGCAGCGCAGTACCAGCCATCACACGCCATTTCCAAACCACAATCAACAGAGCGTGTTCAGCACAGTTCAGCCCAGCCATCATCCTGCAGGGTTCCTTACAAACACTGACACTCCCTGCTCACGACACTCAGCTTTCTTCTGTCACGGATCACTTATAGTATTAACTGTGGGTATAATGGCAAAGTCATAGATAGGTTTTAAAAATCCATATTTCAAAACTTTTATATCCAGGTGTCTCTATGGTTTTCTTTAAAACAGCCACCTTGTGAAGTTATATATTCTCAATTCCAACACATTAGGTCATTACTCAAAACTCCTCTCTCAGACATGCCTTTAAAAAACTGCCTTCAGGCAAGGCAAGGTGGCTCACACCTGTAATCCTAATACTTTGGGAGGCAGAGGTGGGAGGACCGCTTGAGTTCAGGAGTTTAAGATCAGCCTCATAGTTTGGATATGATCTGTGGCACAATCTCATTGTAAACACAATATTTACAGTGATTGTCATTGGGTAGTGGTGAATTTTCTTTTAATTTTTGACACAGGGTCTCACTGTCTGGAGTGCAGGTTGGAGTGCAGTGGTGTGACCTCACCTCACTGCAGCCTCCACCTCCCGGGCTCAAGGGATCCTCTCACCTCAGCCTCCCAAGCAGCTGGGACCACAGGCGTACACCATGATGCCCGGCTGGGTCTTCATTTTCAAAGGCTTCTGTGTCATGATAAACAAATTTGTATTGTTTAATCTGTCTTGCTATAAGGGCCTCAGCCATAAACCTTGTGATGAATGAGGGAAAAAAAATCTTTTCCTCCCTTGCAGTAATCATGATACAAGCTAAAGAGTCCAACACCTTGCCTGGCACACAGTAATGACTCAGCAGATAGTGTCATCAGTGTCATAGTAATATGTACAGAGAAAGATTAGCGGGGCCAGCTTCATGACTCTGCAGCCTGTGCAGTCACTCAAGCCGCATACTCAGGAGAGCTCTGCTCATGGTTTTGGTTTTGGTTTTTTTTTTGAGACAGAGTCTCACTCTGTCACCCAGGCTGGTGTGTAGTGGTGTGATCTCAGCTCACTGAAACCTCCGCCTCCCTGGTTCGAGCAATTCTCCTGTCTCAGCCTCCCAAGTAGCTAGGACTACAAGCATGTGCCACTATGCCCGGCTAATTTTTTGTATTTTTAGTAGAGATGGTGTTTTACCATTTTGACTAGGCTGGTCTCAAACTCCTGGCCTCAAGTGATCCACCTGCTTTGGCCTCCCAAAGTGCTGGGATTACAGGCATGAGCCACAGTGCTCGGCCTCTGCCCGTGGTTTAATGCTCTGCTGTCATCATCTTGAAAGTCTTAGTGCTTTCCCAGCCAGGAACGCCCCATTTCCACTTTGTACTTGGCTCTGTGAGTGGTGAAGCTGATCCTGAGGATTACAGCATTGGAAATCCATTCGCAGCAACCTTCTGGCTTCACAGCTCCAGTTGAACTTCCCGATATGCTCTTTTCTTATAAAGCATGGTCTTAGTTTGCTTTTCCCCAAAAGAAGGTCCTGAGAGAAGGATTTAGGTATAAATAATCTATTTGGGAGATAATCTCAGAAAGCATAACGAGGAAGTAATGCAGTAAGAGAGGGCAGGAGGGAAGGTCATGAAGGGCACATTAACGAGAGAGTCACTGGAGTGGGCAACGGGGGCTCAGATCTGCTGAGGAGCCTCTGAGTCACCAGGGAACACAGACCCCAGAATCGTGGCATCAAGGAAGTGGTGAGGAATCGGGGGCATTTATCCACCCATTCCCGACCCACACTGCTTAAGTGTTACTCCTAGGGAATAAAGCCCCCAGTGCTTTTTGGCCTGCCCCAGGAGTGGGTCTAAAGCCCTCTGGCAAAAAGACTCAGAAGCCAGGCCTGGCACAGTGCTTCATGCCTGGAATCTAGCACTTTAAGAGGCCAAGACAAGCAGACGGTGGAGTCCAAGAATTCAAGACCAGCGTGGGCAACATGGTGAAACCTCATCTCTACTAAAAATACAAAAATTAGCCAGGCATGACGGCATGCACCTGTAGTCCAAGCTACTTGGGGGGGCTGATGCAAGAGGATCACTTGAACGTGGGAGGTCAAGGCAACAAGTGAGCGGAGATCACACCACTGCACTCCAGCCTCTGGGTGACAATGCAACACCATGTCCCAAAAAACCTAAACCAAGCAAATAAAATGACTCAGAAGCTGGAGACTGGAAGCCACCGAGGTGATGGAAAATAAACCCCAATACATGTTTGGCCTTGGATTTCTTCTCCAACTTCAAAACACACTGTGTATCCAAATATCGTGGTCTGGTAGAAGTTATTCTCAGTTAAGAGGTAGGATGGTTGGGTCTTAGTTCTGATTCTGCTGTGTGAGCAAGCCAGGTCCTCCATTTCCCTGGGCCTCTTGTCCCATCTGTGAAATCAGAGGATTGAATGACATCTAAATTCCTTCTACTCTCAATGTTCTATTCTAATTCATTTCTGTAACCAAGAATGTTGAGCTTGGGGGAGGAAAAGTGCCAATCCACCAAACAAGTAACTCATTAAAATAGAAGAGTCTCATTAATTTTTTTCTGAAGAACTGAATTCTTTAAAATAGGGAAGCATATTGAATAGGAGAGCAGGAGCAGCTGTTCTGTTTTTCTCTGAGGATAGAATGAAAGGGACTGGACTTAAACTGTGCCAAAAGAGATTTATTTAAATTAGACATTAGGCAAGTTGTGAGACAATGCAACGTGTTACCCAAGGAGATGTTGGAACCTGCTCTCTAGAGACAATTTTTAAAGGATTATCTTTGTTCTTCCAACTGTACATGTATGTTTCTATCCAGTGTTTTGTATGTACATTTCATCTCACCATAAATTGAGAAGGTACAGTGAGGTCTTTCTAGGAGAAAATAGCAGATAGGAAGCAGTTGTTCAGCACCAACCACCACCCCAACCTATGGCCATGGCAGACATTACTAATTAATCGCTGCTCTCTTCCTGTTCCAGCTCAGGCAAGGCCTCCTCATTTATCTCAACACCACAATCCAAGTATCCACCATCAATCAATCACAGTTGGCCAGTGTGGTAGAAACCTATGTACCTTCTCAGGTCTCACGTGACTAGGGGGCCTCTTCCCATGACGGTTGTGACTATTTCACTTGCATTCATGGCTGACTTCAAACAATTTGTACAGAATCCTATGAAAAGATCATGTTCCTGAGTCTCCACAAACATAACAGTCACAGTGCTCCTGCCTGGGAACTTGAGCATGTTAAGAATTATCTGTTCTTATTGAAATGTAGATTCCAGAATCCCACCCCCAGAGATTCTAATGATTATGGGAAGAGGCCAAGAACCTCCATTCTCCCGAGTGATTCTGTGTGACTGGAGGATCCGGTGATTACTCTCTGGGAGGCATTGCCACCAAAGGAGGGCAGGAGTTGCTGCACAGGCTCAGAGACCTGAGTGGGAAATTAGTGTCGTACATTTGCACTCTCAGTTCTAGCTCGGTCCTGTTCAGTCCCATCTGGAGTCCAGCTTCCAGGCTGGCCTAGGCTCTGCTGTATCTTTCTTGCACAGAAACAAGCCCTTTTTGGTTGGTTCTCTGGGCTGTCTCTGTGATTCAGGTTAAATTGAAACCGCAGGAAGCTCTCTATTGTTTATTACCTGCTCAGCAGGCCAAGACACTTTACTCTTCACTTTCCTGCGGCTTTCCTCTTAACCATCTCAGATATTTCAGATCCATATGACTGACCTGTCCCTGGACTTTCCTAGTGTATGATTTTCCTTTTCTTGACCCACACTTGCCTTTTCCACAGGAGGACACCAATCAGTTTCACACTTTGTTTCCCCAACCTTCTACAGATTCATGTCTACTCATCTCTTTAACAAAGAGGGCTGATAACAAGGATCATATTCAAAATATTTGACAACTGTTCAGAGCGAAGTAAAATACAGGCACGTGGCACACATCCCAATCAGTCAGAACAGGCAGCAGCTCTAAATAGCCAGTACAGCCGCGTGCATCCTACCTGGTGTGAAAAGCTGAATAATGGTCCGTTGTCCTAGTCCCCAGAAGCTGTGAATATTACTTATATAGCAAAGGGACTTTGCAGGTGTGATTAAGTTGACCTTGAGATGGAGACATCATCCTGGATTATCCAGGCCTTAAATGTAATCCTAAGTGTCCTTATAAGAGAAGGATGCAGGGAGATTTGACCATATAAGACAGAAGACATATAACTATAGAAGCAAGATGCTTCACAGCCGCTTTGAATATGGAGGAAGAGGACCTGAGCCAAGGGATGTAGGTGGCATCTAGAAGTAAAAAAGGCAAGGAAATAGATTCTCCCTTAGAGCTTCCAGAAGGAACCAGCCCTACCAACACTTTGACTTTCATCCAATGAAACTAATTGCAAACTCTGACTTCCAGAACTGTGAGAGAATAAATTCGTGTTGTTTTAAGCCACTAAGTTTGTGATAATTTCTTACAGCAGCCCGAGGAAACCAGTGAACCTGGGAATATCAGACTGGAGATGGCCACGTGGGGGCTGGAGGCATGAGGAGAGCTGGCCATCACACACCCTGGCTGAGCTGAACTGCGGACCCCAGTGTGACATGGAGCCAGGAAGAGGCAGGGATAGAGAGTCTGACATCTGCTGGGGTGACAGAGGCTGGACAAGTGCAAGAGTAAGATGTAGCCAGAAAAGTACTTCCGGCCATAGTCAAAGCAAAACTGTACTCAAGTCATATACATATCCTCTGTCACTAGAACAACACTTTAGACTGTCTAGGGCACAGCTCACGGGCTCAAGTTACTGCTGAGTGCAAAGGCTTGCCTCTGCCTTGTTGGTAATGGGGAGAACAGAAAAAAGTCTTCTCTATTCCCTTCCAAGAGTCCCGTCCCCTTTTCATGGTACATCCAGAAATCTTCTAACACCTGTAGGGTCTTGCACTGGTACTTTGGGAGCTGGCTTTGTGTTCTCTGAAACGAGTCTATATGGGGTGCCTCGTGGGCACTTCTGGGATTCCCACTGCTAAGAGCTGCCCTGATGATCTTTTGCCTCTGGACAATACTGGCCTAAGGATAGACATATAAATCAATGGAATAGGATTGAGAGTCCAGAAATAAATCTTGTATGTATGGCTGATTGATTTTCGACAAGGTTACAAAGACAAGTCAATGGAGCAAGAAGAGTCTTTTCAACAAGCTGGGACAACTGCATAACCACATGCTACAGAGTAAATTTTCAACTCCATCTCACACTGTATACAAAAATTAACTCAAAGTGACCTGTATGTAAAAGACAAACTATAAAACACTTAGAAGAAAACATGGCATAAATCTTCATGACCTTGGAGTAGCCAATGGTTTCTTAGATGTCATACCTAAAGCACAAGCAACCAAAGAAAAATAAGTACGTTGAAATCCTTCAAAATTAAAAACTGTGTGTCCTTCAAAGGACTCTATCAAGAAAGTGAAAAGACAACCCGCAGAATGGAAGAAAATATTTGCAAACTGTCTACTGACAAGGAATTTGTATGCAGAATATGCATGGAATTCTTACAATTTAACAATTAAAAAAAATTTTTTAATGGGCAAAGGACTTAAATAGACATTTCTTCTAAGAAGATATATAAATAGCCTGTAAGCACATGAAAAGATGCTCAGCATCATTAGTCATTAGAGAAATACAAATTAAACCCACAATTTTACACTTATGAAGATGGCTTAGATGAAAAAGTCAGAACATAGTGTTGGTGAGGATGGGGATAAATTGAAGCTCTTATACATTGCTGGTGGGAATGTAAATGGTGCAGCCATGGCGGAGAACAGCTAGGCAGTTCCTCAAACGACTTTCCCTCTTGCTCCATGTTCCTACGTGGAGGACAACCATCACTGTAATACTTCCGGTATCTTTCTCCATTCAATTCCCCCCAAGACACACACACACACACACACACACACACACACACACACACACGAGACAGAGAGACAAGACTGGGGATGGAGGCATCCTCCCTTCTGACCAGGGGCTTTACCTCTCTCATTGTAGGAGGGAACTTGGCCTGGGAAGGAGATAAATTGTAATGGAAGACGGAGAAGGAAGAAATACAGAAGAGCACCCAATAGTGACCTCCCCAGGCCTGTTTTCTACTGAGGCATTCACTTTCCCCCCACAGGCCTCTGTGTTGTGGGGCCAAATTCTATTCTTTGCTAATTGGCCTAGGATTTCCTCTTAGTATCACAGGCTTCAACGTCTCTTGGTGCTTCACACTCAACTTCCTGTCCTCCTGGCCAGATTTCTGTCCTG
The DNA here is from genome assembly GCF_001604975.1 of Cebus imitator. NCBI lineage: Eukaryota > Metazoa > Chordata > Mammalia > Primates > Cebidae > Cebus > Cebus imitator. The sequence goes on along the minus strand of NW_016107370.1, from coordinate 1,050,691 downwards.
ACAGCAGGGTGTTTCCTGGGCCTTCTCACGACCTGCCTCCCTCAGCTTTCAGAGGTTGGCTGGCCTGTGGACCATCACTCCGACGTGTCCTTCCTCTCCAGTGTCTCTGAGCCCACCTTCTCACCTGTCACAGCTCCTGCTTCCTGCCAGTGCCCTGAGTCTAGTGGTTGCAGCCCCTCCTCTGGTCACTTCCTCCCATGAGGTTCTGTCTTGGAACCCCTGGTCCTGGCCTCTCCCTGTGTCTCCCCACTCCCCTTCTCTGCAAAGCCCTGGCAGGAGGAACTAGGACAAAGGGACTAAATGGAAGGGCTAAGAACCCTGGGAGACAAAAGGAGCCTTTGTTTTCATCTGATCCCTGCTCCTGGCCAGCCGCTTTGCAGGGCTGTGCCATCCACTGCCATGTTCATGTTCACCCCCTGATCCACAGCACATGGCCTGGCCTTTCCTGCCATCTGTCCAGCAGCCGAACTGCCTGGCTGTGCTCACTGCAGACTGTAAATAATTGAGTAGTCTCCACTTCTAAGAGAAAACCGGAGCACAGAAATTATGTTAATTCCATTCCTAACCCACTTACATGCATATATTAATATGAATCATGTTACTGCTCCAGCTGTTTCATTATTACAAATACTCTTCGGTGATAAAACCATCAGGTATAAATAACAAACAGCTCTCCTTCTAGCCTGCACCCTTTCACAACTGCCAACACCACCTTGCTCAACTCTACCAGAAAATCTGCTATAGCCATTAGGAATTTAAAGCCCCTCCCCCAGCAATAAATTAGTTTCTTTCAAATGGATATTAACTGCCATGTTCCAAGGAAAATGTCAGATACAATGGGCTATGGTAGCTGGTTGGTGCTGGAAGTTATTTTAGAAGAACTTGAATCCAAACACACAAGTTCATATGCTCACAAAGATCAACGCATGTCACACTCTAATGAGTTCTGGATCTTACATAATCGTTGAGCAGATGGGCTGTAGCCATGATTTTGTGCAAATGTAAATTATCCTCTAAATGATATGTGCTTGGAAAAGATACACCAGGCTCAAATTTCCAAACACAGAGGAGAAAAACAACTCACCAAAGCCCCGTTATTTACTCAGCTGGTTTTGAATGCAAGTCTCCTAGCCAATGTTTTGAAAAATTTATCCCACAGTCTTAAGAAGAGGGAGAAGTCAAGGGCTCTGCATGGTTTCATCTTCCGTTCCCAGCCTTCAACAGCAAGGCATCTGCAGAGAGGAATTTTGCTATTTATTGGGTACAGTCCAGGAAGGTTCACATGCTAATCCTTTTTTTTCCTTTAATATATTTTAAATGGAGTTGTAATTAACATACAATGAAATGTATAGCCCTTAGATGTTTCAAATGAATAAACTTTGACAACTGTAAATGTCCATGTCACCAACACCCAAAACAAGATATAGAACATTTTCATTATGCCAGAAATGTTTCCATCCTTGCCCTCAACCAGGCAACTGATGATTTTCTTTCTGTTACTATAGAATTAGTTGTGTCTATGTTAGAATTTGATGTATGTAGAAGCACACAGTAAGAACTCTTTTGCTTTTAGCTCCTTTCATTCAAATAATGTCTTTGAGATTCATTTAGCTTGTTACATGTATTTATAGTTTGCTCTTTAAAAAAATTGCTGAATATATTCTATTGTTCCATGAATGTGTTCTATTACTGGAATTAGAACCCAATAATGGAATGTGTTTCATTATTCCATTATTCTACTAAATAGACTAAAATTTGTTTATCCATTTACCTATATCTGGACATTTGGATTGTTTCCAGTTGTTGGCGCTAATTCAATGGGAAAAGGAAAGTCTTTATAACAATATTGCTGGAACAACTGGATAAATGTGTGGAAAGAATTGAACTCTAATCTCTATCTCACTCCATTCGTAATAGTTAATTCAGGCCGGGCGTGGTGGCTCACGCCTGTGATCCCAGGACTTTGGGAGGCGAAGGCGGGTGGATCATGAGGTCAGGAGATTGAGACCATCCTGGCCAACATGGTGAAACCCTGTCTCTACTAAAGTACAAAAAAAAAATTAGCCAGACATGGTGGCAGGTACCTGTAGTCCCAGCTACTCGGGAGTCTGAGGCAGGAGAATCGCTTGAACCCAGGAGGCAGAGGTTGCAGTGAGCTGAGATAGTGCCACTGCACACCAGGCTGGTGACAGAGTGAGACTCCGTCTCAAAACAAAAAAAAAGTTAATTCAAAATAGATCATACATCCAAATGTAATAGCCATCGCCACAAAATTACTCATATAAAGCATAATAACTTCATGACCTTGGGGTGGGCAGAGTCCTTGGACAGAACACAAACAGCACTAACCATTAAAAAAAATGATTTTATCAAACTGTAAAGTTTCAGCTCATGAAAAGACAAACCACTGGCTGGGAAAAAATGCTCGGAACACATGTATTTGACAAACAACTTATATCCAAAATTTATAAACAGTGCTTATAGGCTTTAATTACATCTCAATTTTTAAAAAATGCTACAAGATGACAATAAAAAGACAAACAACCCAATTTAAAATGGCAAAAAAAACCTCAACAGACACTTCACAAAAGATGCACAAATGGCCAATAAATCCACACATGCACAAAAATGCTCAAAATCTCCAGTAGTCCAATTTTTACAAATTCTTGTGTAAAATTCATCTGGTCAGCTGTTAAAGCGTTCTCATTTCCCCAACACACTGGAAGATACAAAATGCCAAATGGAAGCAGATTTTGTTACATGAAAACTCAGTTCTCCACCCCCCTCAGACTGTGCACTTTCTGCTTAGTAATCACAAAGCATTTGTTAGAATTGTGAGGTGAACGTACCTGCAGCTGCCAGAACCTATCATTGTGTCATTCGTTGCTGCAAAAAGGAAAAACTGAGAGCTCATAGCTTTGGGCCATGCGTGAGAAAAGAAGGGGTAGCTTGTAGGATGCAGGCAGGGCAGGTCAGCCCAGAAGAGAGGAAGTGCGTAGGGATTTTATCTTTAATGCAGCTTTTACAAGCAGAATAAAATCAGAATCTCTAACGGGCTAAATTTTCATCACTAACCATTTGAAAGAGAAAACATGAAAGGCTTCTTTCAGGGGCTGGACTTTGGCTTTTCTAAAGAATAGCAACATTTAGAATTTTTTTTTAGATGGCGTTTCACTCTTGTTACGCAGGCTGGAGTGCAATGGCTCAATATCGGCTCACTGCAACCTCCGCCTCCCAGGTTTAAGGGATTCTCCTGCCTCAGCCTCGGGAGTAGCTGGGATTACAGGCATGTACCACCGCTGGTCTCAAACTCAAGACCTCAGGTGATCTGCCCACTTCAGCCTCCCAAAGTGCTGGGATTACAGGTGTGAGCACTGCCTCCGGCCATGTTTAGAATTTATCAATGTAACTACTTGGTGGGGCACCGACTACATATGCAGCAGGTGTTCTTGTAAGCACAGTGAAGGTATGACTGAGTGGTACACATCCTCAGGAAGCTTCAAAGACTCTAACCAGACTGTTTTTCAACCAGTTAGCCATCCATACCAGGTAGCTAAGGAGAAGGAGTTTTCATTGGTGGTGGAAACCGAATAGTGACTAAAGTGTCCCTCACCCAGGGCATTCAAAACATTAGAATTCGGCTATTGTTAGGCAGGTGTTTTATGTTACTCCCTGAATCTGGGAAACTAGCTGCTCAGATAAGTAACAAGCGTTTTATTTGGATCTTGATTGGAATCAGATTTAGATTAAATTCAGGTGAAAGCAGAGTCGCTGCTTTCTAACTACATTTTGAGAACTGCCGAAAGGAGGAAGAGATGTGCTCAGAAGGAGGCTCTTGGCAATGGTGCTAACTCCACAGAATTGAATTTAACAGGGGCACAGCAACATCTAATTAAAGCTCATTTGGGTAGGAGGATCCCGAATAAAGAAATTTATCAGATAACGATGCTTATCCGTTGAAAAGCAATTTTTAAAAAACTTACTATTTTATCTAACCCAATACACTATAAATATCACTCCAACATGTAATCAGAGTGAAACTGATTAATGAGACATTTTACATTCTCCTTTTTTGCACCAAGCTTTTGGACTCTGGAGAGTATTTTACATGTGCAGTACCTCTCAAAGTGGCCTGAATTTCTAGAGCTCCGTGGCCTCATGCAGCTCATGGCCTGCTTGCATATTGGATAGCATAGGTGTGGGATCTCATGGCACATGTTTGGCCTATCGCTGCTCTTGGACATGTGAGTTTTACTCCAAAAAAAATATTGCAGCTCCTCCTGTAATCCCAGCACGTTGGGAGGCTGAGGCAGGAGGATCATTTGAAGCCAGGAGTTTGAGACCAATCTGGGCAACATAACAAGACTGTCTCTACAAAAAATTTAAAAATTAATTGGGCGTGATGGTACACACCTGTAGTCCCAGCTACTCGGGAGGCTGAGGTGGGAAGATTGCTTGAGCCCTCGAGTCCAAGGCTGCAGTGAGCTGTAATGTTACCATTGCACTCCAACCTGGGCAACAGAGCAAGACGCTGTCTATAAAAAAAAAAAAATACATATATACGGCTCCTTAAGGGTAAAGCCAACATCTATTTCTGTTGGCAACTTCCGTAGTGCCCTGCCTAAAAGAGCTGCCTATAAGATGCTACCCAATTAAAGTTAATTAAGAACTTCTTGATTCATCAACTGTCTCCTGAATTTTTGCTCAGAATGTTAATATTCCTTAAACTGCCAATTTGTGACTTAAAAAATGTTTTTCTCTGCTTGGTCATCTTGGTTATATGCTGAGCTGCATTTTCTGCATTTGCTTGAGTGCAATGGTGTGATCTTGGCTCGCTGAAACCTCTGCCTCCTGGGTTCAAGCAATTTTCTTGCTTCAGCCTCCTGAGTAGCTGGGATTACAGGTGCCCACCACCACACCCAGCTAATTTTGTATTTTTTTAGTAGAGACAGGTTTCACCATGTTGTTCAGGCTTGTCTCGAACTTCTGACCTCAGGTGATCCACCCACCTTGGCCTCCCAAAGTGCTGGGATTACAGGTGTGAGCCACTGCATACGGCCTTATTTGCTTTTGAGACAGCCTCTGTTTTTCTTGTAAGTCAGACATGAGTGTGCCACCCTACACTTCCTCCACATATCCCACAGGCTGCCTCCTAGGTAGGGACTGTCCTTCCCCCTGTGGAAGGCCAGTGGAACTAATAACCAGGAGAGATGCCAGTTGTGTTTCCCACACTTGCTGGATAGAATCCCCCGGAGTGCTTGTTAGGGTCACGGGTTATTAGTAAAAGTCAAAAAATGTTAACCTGGTTTGTCATTTCAGTTGGAAAACTTTCTAAGATAAAATAATTTGCTAAGTCTGCAAAGTATTTTACCATTTACAAAATATATGTGAGCTTTATTGCCTTTGCTACTTAAAACAACCTCGAGGGGTCTGGAGGGTAGACATCAGGCACCTGATTGTCTTGTGAGGCGCCGAGACTGCCTGAAGTCCCACAGCTGGGAGCTGGTGGCTAGAATTTCCTAACCCAAGTCCATTCCCCGTGTTTCCCAAATGCTGATGGCCCAACTGTTTGTAGTTAGAGATTGATTCCATGAAATACTCGAATTATATTGGCTCGGATCCTGGCTTGCTAATTGTCAGGGACTGGCACCCTTCAGTGTATCTTCCAGAGAGTTCTGTGAGTGCCCTGGTGCCACTGCCCACCCTCCCAGGTCCCCATCAGCATGCATTTTGACTGCAACCCCGCTGTGCCATTTGCTACTCATGGCCATTGAGCTCTCTGTGCTCTGTTGGGCACCTCTGCCCTCTGCTGGTGACCCCTGCTCATAGCAACTCTCCTGCCATCTTTGGGCTCCCTTCCAATGTAGGACCTGCCCTCCCCATTCTCCCCAGAGCATCTCAGGGGCCAAGCAGTTACTTGCAGCCAAACTTCCTTGATATGTTATTCAGGGGACAGAAGAAAGGAAATACAACCCAAAGCACAACTGATACTTCCAAACAGATGTGGCGCTGAGCTTCCAGCCTGGACCCAGCCCAAGCGTTCCTTACCAGGTTTAGTTCTTAACCGTCTTCCGACGTCCGTGCCAGCCCCAGGCGGCCATACACTGCCCTGGGGCCCAGAAAAACGGACCTGAGTCTCTTTCCCCACTGCCTTCCCCTGTCTAAAGTTCACCTTTCAAGTTTTCATTTACTGACGTAGAATCAGGCTAGCAGGATTGTCAGCAGGGATGGCCTCTTTTCACGGGGGAGTCCATCCTCCCCGAGCTTGCATTATGGCCTCGAGTGGGACAGATGAAGTGACACTGGAAAGTAGCCACCCAACATCCCTGTGTTCTGTGTGTGGCACTCAGACTTAAATGACTGCCTCCAAGAGAGTCCACTTCCTTTGCAGAGGCTTTCCTTTAGTGCGAGGTCGAGTTCAAGGCTGCAGAGGCCTCCTGTTCCCATGGAAACACAGATCTAGGTCTCCAGCTTGTTGGAGCACATACAGAACTCCCCAGAATTATGAGGCAATATCTTAAGGACACAGAGCAATGTCACTCCCTGCTGAGAAAGTACAAGGCTCTTCTAATAACAAATGTCTGCAAAAAGGACACTGAATTTGCAAAACCAAGAAAAAGCTTAACTCCTCAGTCTAAGAAATCTGTAATCGGACCACTGTGTCCAATTCAGGTTTGCTAACCACAGAGGTCCATGCACCCCTAGCACCTTTGCTTTCCCCCAGAGAGAGGTTTTCCCTGACAAAGGGACAGAAGGGAACAGCCTGCCTCAATGAGAAATTTCATATCCCCCTCTTAGGAAGTGATTCTCTTAGGAGACAGTTTCTCCTGCCAACTTGAATGTGCTGCTTTTACCAACTATTAAACCCACCCAGGCTTCCAAAAACAGATGCAGTTCTAGTGAGGGCAGCCTGAGGTAGCCAGTGCTGAGCAAGTCTAGTGTTCTGCCCATCCTCCTGGGAGTTCTTATACGGTGTAGACAGAACAGAACTTCACCTCTGCTGGGTGACTCAGGCACCCAAACACCAATTACTGCACTGTTCTGCTAATACAATGACGCCTTCAGCGAAACCGGACTGGGCATGTCAGTTTGCCCTGGTACTAAATGGCCCCAGACAACTCTCCGTTGAGTTCTGTCTCCTGCTTTATAAAGGTGTTTCAGTCTGTGGTGTTGTAACAGAATACCAAAGACTGGGTAATTTATAAAGAACAAAGATGTATCTCTTACCGTTCTGAAGGCTGGGAAGTCCCAGGATAAGGAGGCTACAATCTGGCGAGGGCCTTGCTGGTCATCCCGTGGCGGAAGGTGGAAGGACAATAGAGCACACGTGAGAAAGGGAAAGGGCGAGAACGCCAAATTCATCCTTTTTATGGCAACCCGCTCCTGCGATAACTAACCCTCTCCCATCCTAACCACATTCATCCATTTATAAGTGCAGAGACTCCTGACCTATTCACCTCTTAAAGGCCGTTACCACCACCCACCTCTCAACACTAGCATTGGGGATTACGTTGCTACACGTTGGAGTCAGCTGGGGAGCCTTAAGGACTTCCCAATCCCAGGCTTCCATTGCTGGAAGATTCTAACATAAACAGGCCGGGCATGGTGGCTCACGCCTGTAATCCCAGCATTTTGGGAGGCTGAGGTGGGCGGGTCACAAGGTAAAGGGATCGAGACCATCCTGACCAACATGGTGAACCCTGTCTCTACTAAAAAATACAAAAATTAGCTGGGCATGGTGGCGCACACCTGTAGTCCCAGCTACTCTGGAGGCTGAGGCAGGAGAATTGCTTGAACTGGGGAGGTGGAGGTTGCAGTGAGCTGAGATCATGCCACTGCACTCCAGTCTGGCTACAGAGCGAGACTCCATCTCAAAAAAAAAAAAAAAAAAAAAAAAAAAAAAAAAAAAAAAAAAAAAAAAAAAAAAAAAAAAAAAAAAAAGGTCCTAGGTATGTCTTGGGCATTGGGAGTTTCAGAAGCTTCCCAGGTGATTCTAACGTCTAGCCAGGGTTGAGAACTCCAGGTGTGAAGATGAAGGGACTTCTTCACAGGTTTGTTAATAACCTGTGGGAATCCCTCAGCTCCCTTCCCCATAACATCTGACAGCTATTTCCACTGTTAGGAGTCTTTGGAGCTTTGCCTTGTCTATACTTTTAGCTCCTTGGAATATTTGAGTCTCTAAGGATGTTTTCTGGACCTTCCCTTTCTTGAATAATGTATAGAACATGTGATTAGAAAGATTAAACTCTTGGTCCAGAGTCTGAAATTGTTGCAGATAAGATTTTATTGGTCATTGATTTGGGATCAAATCTTGGTATTTAAGAAATCTGAGCCACTTCCTAGAACAGAATTTTATGTTGAGCTATGAGAGCACACTCTGTCCCCAAACATCACAGCTTCCTTCCTCATCTTCCAGACTTGAAACTCAGGATTCTTTTTCAGCATAGAGGTCTGATCTAAAAGGCCAAAGAGCTGTAGTTCCAGCTGTCCTACTCACTTCCTGTGTGACCTTGGGTAAGTTGCTTAATCACATGACTGTAAATGCATGCTTTTTTATAAAGAAAGAAATTCAGCAGTATTATTACAAGGTAAAATACCTACTGTGAATTGGTGTTAACCCTTCTTCCTTTCTTTTTGACAAGTTTAACTCTAGTTTAAGGTTTTAAAACTGTATACAGAGATTATTGAAAATGATTTCTGAGACTCCTATAAAGTACAAATAATATACTATTTTAATTTGGGGTGGGATTTCTTTTGTATTAAATCTATTTAGGATTAGAATTGGGAACACGTGAAAAGAAACAAAGTTGAATGATGCAAAGTCCAGCTTTCTGAATGGAAGACTGAGTTTTGGGAACTGCTTGGGAACTGGACAGGCCCTCCCCCTGCCCTGCTATATACAAGGAAAAATATTCCCAGCAAGTGGACAGGGCACTTCCCAAGGCTAATTTCCCGGAGCCGTTTTGTAATGCAATTCAGGTTACTGACTCTCTGATAGCAACATGTTGTCCCAGTGTTGTGCCTGCAGGAAGGACATCTCTTGCAGGCCAGGGGAGGTTAATGGCAGACATTAACCCTCAAGGTGCCAGAGGACCAATTTATTTTCAGATATCCAAGGCCGATAGAGGAAAATCAGAAAGAGAAAAGTGAGCTGCCACTTTGAGTCAAGACCATCCCAGTTTCTTTTCTCCACGCCTTTATCCTCAGGGCTCAGGGATGTCCCCTCCACCTCCACACAGCAGAGTGGGCGGGAGAGAGCCTAGCTATGACCTTGTGCACCTGGATGGGGCCCATGGATTTCCGTTACACAAATGGAGGCTGAGGTGGAGGAGAGTCAGACAGAACAGGGAGAGAGGGGATGCTGAGGCCTAATGGAGAGAAGGGACTAAGGATCCACACAGTGGCGAGAGGGAGATGGAGGCGATGGGAGGAAAGAGAGGTCCCCAAGAAGGAACACTATGCAGCCACAGAGTACGCTGCTCTGACCTCCCTTCAAGGCAAGCTGCTGCACGGAGAGAAACGTTCTGTTTCACGGAGAGAGGCGTTCTGCATCTTCTGATATGTTTCAGCCCTCACAAGGAGCCCCCAGGACCCCCACTGTGCTCCTCCAGCTGCTCCCAGCCCATCACTGAGCACAGTGAATGCTCCTTTGCCTTGAAGATCCTCATCTGCTGGGGATCTTCAGGGCTGCCCCGAGATTCCTCCTTCCCAGGCCTCTTTCCTCCCCTTGCTCCTCCCACAGGTGTCAGGTCTGAGCTGTACTCTGTAGTGTTCTCTTTACCTTTCACAGCTGTGTCCCCAATTGATAAATCTCTTGTGTGTCTAATTCCGTCTTAGTGTCTGTTTCTTAAAAACCCAAACTGGGCCAGGTGCGGTTGCTCATGCTTGTAATCCCAGCACTCTGAGAGGCCGAGGCTGGTGGATCACAAAGTCAGGAGTTCGAGACCAGCCTGGCCAAGATGGTGAAACCCTGTCTCTACTAAAAATACAAAAAATAGCTGGGTGTGTTGGCGGGTGCCTGTAATCCCAGCCATTTGGGAGGCTGAGGCAGGGAACTGCTTGAACCCAGGAGGCTGAGGTGGCAGTGAGCTGAGATAGTGGCAATGCACTCCAGCCTGGGCAACAGAGCAAGATTCTGTCTCAAAAAAAAAAAAAAAAAAAACAACCAAACTGACACTGCGCCTCTGGGATGTCCACGGGGAACTTCTACACAGGGGTGTCCTAGTTTATGTACAAGGAGTCCTTTCCCTTCTGCCCATTTATAATCTCCCCTGTCCCAATGCGCAAAACAAAGAGATCCCTCTCACCTCTCCAGAGTCTGAGTATGAACATTGCCCCAGGGGTATTAAAAACAGCTCAGGTGCCAAACAAGAACAATGTGAAACATTGGCATTGGCCTTCTTCAATCAAGATCCCATGAGCCCGTGACTGGTTCTACCTTAAGTATATTTGTGGCTAACGGACAGACCACGGTGTAAGATACGGGGCGTTTTGTCCATGTCATCATGCTCTTGCTTCACATTTGTTAAAGACCAGGGTAGCAGAAGTGATGCCAAGTTTCATTCAAACATTTCCTGGAGTAGCCATGAGAAGGCTCCTCACAGAACTCCAGCTCCAGGGAGCTCAGCTGACTCAGGGGCCCCTCTGAGTCAACTGAGTTCCTGCCCTCTGAAATCCATTGGCACAAATGTGTACCATTCCATTGCCATGGGCTGCTCTCCGCCAGCTGCCGAATGTGAACGGAAAACTGAGGCAGATCTGCTCCCGGGAGACTCAGAACTCCTTGATGGCCAGCTTTGACTCGCAAATTCCCTGGAGGCCTTGCTGAACCTTCTTGAGGCTGCACAGCAGCCAGGGACGCTTCCATTCTCTCTCCTTTAAGCGGCCTCCCATTCATACTGCCATCCTGGGCTCAAGCAATCTGCCTGCCTCAACCTCCCAAAATGCTGGGACTACAGACATGAGCCCCTACTATGCCTGGCAAAGTTGGACATTTTCTTTTCTTTTTTTTTGAGACAGAGTTTCTCTCTTGTTGCCCAGGCTGGAGTACAATGGCGCAATCTTGGCTCTGACTCTCAGGTTTAAGCGATTCTCCTGCCTGAGTCTCTCTAGTAGCGGGGATTACAGGCATGGGCCACCATGCCTGGCTAATTTTGTCTTTTTAGTAGAGATGGGGTTTCTCCATGGTGGTCCGGCTGGTTTCAAACTCCCAACCTCAGGTGATCTGCCCTCCTTGGCCTCCCTAAATGCTGGGATTACAAGTGTGAGCCACTGCACCTGACCAAAGTTGGACATTTTCTAACAGAAAGTAAGTCTGTTTTCATGATGAGATCTGGCCTTGCTATTTTGATTACACAGCAGACATTTTCTGTTCATTGAATGGCCAAAACTGAGGGGCAGAGTGGGGCGAGTCCACATGTTCAAGCACATCGTTTTAAAAGTATAGATTTTTGCCGGGCACAGTGGCTCACACCTGTAATCCCAGCACTTTGGGAGGCTGAGGCAGGTGAATCACCTGTGGTCAGGAGTTCAAGACCAGCCTGATCAATATGATGAAATCCCATCTCTACTAAAATTACAAAAATTAGCTAGATGTGGTGGTGTGCACCCTGTAGTCCCAGCTACTCAGGAGGCTGAGGCAGGAGAATTGCTTGAACCCAGGAGGCAGAGATCTCATCATTGAACTTCAGCCTGGGCAACAGAGAGAAACTGTGTCAAAAAATTTAAAAAAGTATAGATTTTTAAATGACATTGATAAACAAGAATAGAAATTAATGATATTTCAGGTTTTCCAACCTTTTCTGAATATACCAGGTATGAAAATATGCTTCCAAAGTAACTGTTATAATTAAGAATCACTTGGTAAATCTTGGTAAAGCTTTTTGGTTTACTTCCTAGAGAGTAAGAGAAATTAGTGATTCTAATCACTGAGTAACAAATCTTCTTGCAAGTCAAGTGGTTTCTAGTTCTTTGCCTTGAGCAAAATTGAAGGAGTACTTAACTGAGCTGTCAACTGATAGATGGAAAATATGATTTTTGGCAGATAGCTTAGAAGGAGCTTAGCTAAGAGAAATTCTTCTCTTTCCTCCTACCTATTTATGTAAGCCAATGTTTACCAGTACCTGAATCTATGAAATTAAGGATAAAAATAAAATTATTGCTAACTCTGTCTCATTCATTCCCATATATGTGAGCTCATTGGAAAACACCAACAAATACTTTCATCTAGCTCACTGAGAAATTCATTTCAAATACAATTTTATTTTTCCTAGTTAAAAATTATTTTCATGTTTAATAACTTGTGATATTTTTATGTTGTGTTGATTAATGTGTACTACTAGTGACATTGATGATGACCAAAAAGATTTTTTTTTTAACACTTAGGGCTTAAGGATGCAGGAAAAAAAGTCTTATTTATAAAATGTTCAATTTACGTAGATATTTTTGCGGCAGAGAGGTAAAACAGGGTGATCAGCAGGTCTTGGAATATAAAAATATATTACATTAGAAAATACATTAAGGAAAGGCAATGAAAATATGAGTTCAAGGAGAAAAAGAAGTATAAAATTTTAGACAACTATAAAGGAGCTGGTTAATGGTTTTTTTTTTTTTTTGGAGATGAAGTCTCACTTTGTCGCCCAGGCTGGATTGCAGTAGCCTGATCTCGGCTCACTGTAACCTCCGCCTCCCGGGTTCAAACAATTCTCCTGCCTCAGCCTCCCAAGTATCTGGGATTACAGGCACCCACCACCATGCCCAGCTAATTTTTGTATTTTTAACAGGGACGGGGTTTCACCATGTTGGCCAGTCTGGTCTCAAACTCCTAATCTCAAGTGATCCACTCACCTCAGTCTCCCAAAGGGCTGGGATTACAGGCGTGAGCCACCACATCTGGCTTGTTTATGAATTTTTAAATAGATAATAGATATCAAATCACTATGATAGTTAGATATCATTGGATATGTTTAAATAGTAAATTTAAAATAGCTTCATTTAAAAATGCTCATAGTTATAACATGTATAATAGGTCAGAAATAATATTCTGTGCACCTACTTTAACTTATTTAAGCTATGATGCCGGTGGATGTGGCTTTTCATGATTTGCTGAGAGGAGATGCAAAAGAGAATGTCTGAAGTCCAGGCAGCTCAAGAGTTCTCCATTTTCGTTGCACATTAGAAACTCCTGCCTGTAATCCTAGCACTTTGGGAGGCTGAAGTGGGCAGATCACTTGAGGTCAGGAGTTCGAGACCAGCCTGGCCAACATGGTGAAACCCTATCTCTTCCAAAAATACAAAAAATTAGCCAGCCATGGTTGCAGGCACCTGTAATTCCGGCGACTTGGGAGGCTGAGGCAGGAGACTCGCTTGAGCCTGGGAAGCGAAGATTGCAGTGAGCCAAGATCATGCCACTGCACTCCAGCCTGGGTGACAGAGCAAGACTCTCTCTGGAAATAAATAAGTTTTAAAAAGGAGAATATCCTGGAGTGTTTTTTTCAAAAATATATTGATTCCTGGGCCCCACTCCAGACCAAATAAATCAGTCTCTAGGCGAGGGAACCAGGCATTGAGATTATTCAAAAATACTCAGGTATTTTTAATGTGTCTAGGCTTGAGAACCCCTGGGGGACTAGAAGAATAAGGACCCTCCAGGGTGACTGAGAGTTATCTGGATCTAATGGAAAGAGGTAGCTGAGACTCGGCAGCCCTGGGGCAAGAACAGTGAGAACTCCAAAACTTCCCATGCCTCTCTTTAGTCTCTGGTGAAGGAGACCTGAGGAGTCCATTCTAAAAGTGCACATGGTCACTCCGTGGCTCAGTTTCAGGGTCCCAGAAGCCCCCTCCTGGGCTGCTCCTGCTTCTCCTGGTGCTGGGATTGCTCTTTGTCATGATCATGGTGAGACACCCCTTTGCTAGACCTGCAGAGCGTGAGGCTGACTTCAGAGTGGGGGAGGCGAGAAGAGAAGAAGGATTTGGAGACAAGAAGATAGGGTGGAAGTGCGTGCTCCCAACTCCTACAGAGTAGATGGATGGGATGCATCAGGGGCATGGATTATGTTGATCCTGACCCACTCTAAGTCCTTTGGGACGATTTGAACTTGCCTAGGGTCTACCCAGCTCCCGAGAAATAAAGGCAACCAAGTTGCATGAACAACTCGTCCATACCAGGTAGGCAGAGCCAGAAAGAAAACCAACAGGGAACAAGGAGTCACGAGACTCCTGGGCACCAGGGAAGGCTCCCTCTCGGCTGGCCGTGTAACCCTGGGACTTTGTCACACAGACGGGAGGAAGGAAGTGAGCACTAACCTCTGTTCCAACTCTGTGATTACATTTGATGGGTGTAAAAGTAATTGTGGTTTTGTTATTACTTTTAAATGGCAGTAACCACAATTACTTTTGCACCAACCTAGTATGTCAGTGGTCTCCTGGCTTGTAGGAGTTTGTAGATGACTAGAGTGCATTGTCAACCTGCACATCTTCTAGGTCTGTCTGGACTGTTTATATGAAGCACGCGTTCTAACAGAAGTGTTAGCTTAACCTGGTCATGGTCATGGGCAGCTTACAGAGACATCTCCACAACCAATCGTCTGCCCCTGGTTTACCCATTGGATTTACAAAGCCTCACACGTCATTTTCTTGTGTCACATGCAATCAATATCTGACATCAGGTACTGAGATTCATCAGCCAGACCTAACTCTGGCAAAGGCCAAATGAGAAAGGTGTGTCTCTCACACATGACGCCTCTCTTTTTGTTCTGTACCTGGCATATTAGCTTCCTGTGCCTGCCCTAACAATGTACCGCAAACCAGATGAGCTAAAACAACAGAAATTTATTCTCTCACTATTCCAGAAGGCAGCAGTCTGAAATCATTATCACTGGGCCATAATCAAGGGTTGACCATATTGTCTTTGGAGGTTCCGGAGAGAACCTGTTCTTGCCTCTTTTTGTTTCCAGGAGCTGCAAGCATTCCTTGACTTGTGGACACATCACTCCAATCCCTGCCTCCAACTTCATGTCACCCTCTCCTCCACGCCCCGCGTGTGTGTGTGTGTGTGTGTGTGTGTGTGTGTGTGTGTGTGTGTGTGTGTGTATAAAATCTGTCTTCTCTTTTAGGGATAAGTGGATTGCTAATCCAGATAATCTCCCCCATCTCTGGATAATTAATGTAATCTTATCTGCAAAGATCTTTTTTCCAAATGATGTACTATCTACAGGTTTCAGAGATTAGGGCCTGATATTTTTGAAAGCCATTATTCAGTCTACTATACCTGGTGAAGAGATGTTACTTCGTTGTAATGAGTTTTCCATCAGTCACTGAAACTTATGCACTGTGTGGTCTCTGGACACACCTTTCCCTTGTGGGTTTGGCTTCTGGGCTCCTGAATGTCTAATGCGACCTCTAACAACAATACTTGACTTGATGGCTTCTAAAACCCTAGGTGTCTGTCTGAGATAGGAATCTAGAGAAAAACATTTCAGAAACAGGATGACCTGGGAAGCAATGCTGTGAGTCTACAGGGGAGCCCAGGAGACTCATTCATCAAATTACTGCTCTGTGTAGATGTGTCATTTTATGGTAAGGGAGTCCTTGAATCCTAGGTGTCCTCCAGGGGAATCTGTGTGGTGGAGGCACCATTATCTAGGCTGCAGGATTTTTTTTTTTTTTTTTTTGAGAAGGAGTCTTGCTCTGTCACCCAGGCTGGAGTTCAGTGGCACAATCTCAGCTCACTGCAATCTCTGTCTCTTGGGTTCAGGTGATTTTCCCACCTCAGCCTCCTGAGTAGCTGGGATTACAGGTGTGTGCCACCACGCCTGGCTAATTTTTGTATTTTTAGTAAAGATGGGGTTTCACCATGTTGGCCAGGCTGGTCTCAAACTCCTGACCTCAGGTGATCTGCCTGCCTCGGGCCTCCCAAAGTGCTGGGATTACAGGTGAGAGCCACCGCACCCAGCCTGACAACTTCACTCCTCTTTTTTTTTTTAGAGACAAGGCCTTACTCTGTTGTCCAAGCTGGTGTGTAGTGATGCAATCAAAGCTCACTGTGGCCTCAAACTTCCAGGCTTAGGCAAACCTCCCGCCACAGCTTCCCGAGTAGCTGAGACTACAGGCGCAAGCCACCAAGCCACCAGCTAATTTTTAAATTGTTTTCTTAAAGATGGGGTCTCAGTATGTTGCCCAGGTAGAGGACAATCTTTTTTTGTAATCTGTAATTTTTATTTTAATTTATGGGGTCCGTGTGCGGGATGTGCAGGTTTGTTCCATAGGTAAAGGTGTGCCATGGTGGTTTGCTGCACCTGTCAACCCATCACCTAGGTATTAAGTCCAGCATGCATCAGCTATTTTTCCTAATGTTCTCCCACCTCCCGACAGGCCCCAGTGTACATTGCTCCCCTCCCTGTGTCCGTGTGTTCTCATTGTTCAGCTCCCACTTATAAGTGAGAACATGTAGTGTTTGGTTTTCTTTTCCTGCATTAGTTTGCTGAGGATAATATTTCCAGCTCCATCCATGTCCCTGCAAAAAACATGATCTTGTTCCTTTTTATGGCTGTATAGTATTCCATTGTATATATGTACCACATTTTCTTTACCCAGTCTATCACTAATGGACATTTGGGTTGATTCCATGTCTTTGCCATTGTGAATAGTGCTGCAATGAACATTTGCGTGCATGTATCTTTGTAATAGAATGATTTATATTCCTTTTGGTGTATACCGAGTAATGGGATTGCTGGGTCAAATTGTATTATTTCTGGTTCTAGGTCTTTGAGGACTCACCACACTATCTTCCACAATGGTTGAACTAATTTACTTTTTGATTGACAGTGTAAAAGCATGAAGACAACTCTGAAAGGGGTCCGACTGGGCTGAACAATCTGTAGCCAGATCACCTAAACCTGCCCCGGGAATGGTGGCAGGAAGACAGGGAAGAAGGGAAGAAGGGAACAAGGGGCAGCAGTGGGGAACATGAGCTCATGCTCCATTTTTGGATGCTGTTGGAAAAGAAAGCTGCATAACAAGAGGGTGGAGATGCAAAATCTTGATAAAGGATCTCCATCTGCATGGTGCTTTTCATCAACAAATGGTTCTGAGGTACAATTAGGAAATGTGAAAGGATCTCTCAGGACAGTCACAAAATGGGTTGCTAAGTTTGGAAGCTTCTCTGAGTACCCTGCACATGGTAAGTCCCATTAAATATTTGTTAATGCATTGGTGTTTAGACTTGGGAAAGACGGGTTTCAGCCAGGCACAGCATTATTTTAGCTTTGGGTGGATGGTGTATTCTCGCTATCCTGTCCTGGCGTTTGCTGTACTAAGAACTCTTTAATTGAATTTGGGTAGTTTCATATCATATTTGGATTAACACTGAACCAACACTGCCAACACTGTGGATAAAGGGTTTTCTGTTGGGTTTTAAGAGCATCAGCTCTATCCATTTGTGGTGTTTAATCCATTCTGAATCAATTATATAAATCAAATAAATTACTCAACAGTTTTCTTATTTACTAATCTTTTTACTTGTTTATTTTCTCAACTATTCTAAGCCATTCTGCATATCTTAGTATCCACTCCTTGACACTCTCTCTCTCTCCCTCTCCCACCGCCCTCACACTCACACACACACACACACAGTGTGCTGTCCTTCATAATTTGGTACCAGCTACAAAATGACTAATAGGCAATTATCGTTTCTTCTTGAGAGTCTACGGAATATGAAATATTCGGAGTCCTCTGATCGGGTGTAAGTGCTTGGTGACGATTTTAATCACATTGGAATTGAAAAAAGACATCAACCTGCTATGATCTTTCTGGAATGGAACCAAACCAAGGACTCTCCTGGCTGTGACATGAGTGAGAAGAGTCAAGGTCTAGGCTTGACTCTGCCACTAATTTCCTTCTCTGTCCAGGGATCCGCTGCAAGCTGCTCCCCAGTGGCCATGTCTGTGCTACCAGCTTGCAGCAGGTCCCTGGGCAGAGGAAAGAGGAGTCCCTGGAGCTCTGTGTCTATCCGCCTCGCAGACTATTCTCACCCTAGCATCAGGTCCTAGCTTTAATGCCATTTCTTGGGGGTGCCTTTCCTGACTCTGGGTCTAGCACAGATTCCCCTGCTACCTTCCTCCAGGCCCTGATCACCCAACACCCTATTCATGTATTCAGTGCCTGCTATATTCCAGGCAGTGAGCTAGATGCAGGTATGCGGTGTGAAAAAGACTGCCTGCCCTTGCAGAGCTTAGGATGGGTGGCAGGGAGGGGCTGGAGGTAGACAACAACCCTGCACGCAATAAAGGTAGAATTCAGCCATCAGAAGTCACCAAAGGAGAAGAAAGGGGTCTGATGAGAAAGTTCACCGAGGGCTATGATGGGGACTGAGCTCAGGCCCAGATCCCAGCTGGAAAGGTGAGAGCCCTGTGCTCATTCCGGCCCAGAGGCCTGCTTCAGGGCTCTGACTCAGGACCTTTTATTCAACACAATGTTCTGAAGCCTACTGAGTGCCCAGCTGTGATGTGCCTCCTTCTTCAAAACCTGCACCTGGTCAGACCTAGACTGTGGTGGGCACAGGCTCTGACCTGTAGAGGGTGGTCTGGCTTTGTTGTAGAATTGGGCATTTCTGAGGGCTTGGGAGATTCCTTAACAGGGATCAGTATAAAGTACAACACGGTTAGTTCCTGAGTGCAGGCTGTGATGAGTGATGGAGGAATCAACTGTGAAGCAGGAACAGGAACCCAAGAGAAAGAAAGGGTCTGCATAAATAGTGATGGGTCTCTAGCTCTTATTTCAATAAATATTAAAACAACGGCCAGGCCTGGTGGCTCACACCTGTAATTCCAGCACTTTGGGAGGCCACTGCGGGTGGATCACTTGAAGCCAAGAGTTTGAGACCAGCCTGGCCAACATGGTGAAACCCAGTCTCTACTAAAATACAAAAAGTTAGCTGGGCATGGTGGCACTGCCTGTAATCCCAGCTACTCAGGAGGCTGAGGCAGGAGAATTGCTTGAACCCAGGAGGCGGAGGTTGCAGTGAGCTGAGAGCGTACCATTGCACTCCAGCCTGGAGGACACACACAAAAAACCAATGATGCCTGGTGGCCATGTCTATGCTATAGACTGTCCCCCTGGCCACAGGTAGGAGAGCCAGAGTAAACACCTGACTACACTGGGGAAGAGTACACAGTCGTCAGGCTACGGTTGATGGGACCAGAGAGAGCACCCATCCCAAGGGAGACCAATCAGAATGTTTCTCCAGGTAGCACCCATCCCAAGCTAGACCAAAATCCTCCAGGGTTTTCCAAATTGGAGTCAAGGAAAGGATCCAACAGCCAGGTCCTGGCTGTGTAGAGAACGCAGCACGACACGGTAGGAAAGAAAGAAGTTGCTATGAAGAAAGCAGCACAGATAGAATTGAGACACAGAGAGAGGGAGAGAGAGAGATTCCTGGTGCTATGTAAATCCCTGATTCTAGTCCAGGCACAGTGGCTCACGACTGTAACTCCAGCACTTTGGGAGGCTGAGGAGGGTGGATCACTTGAA
This sequence comes from Cebus imitator, assembly GCF_001604975.1. Lineage (NCBI taxonomy): Eukaryota > Metazoa > Chordata > Mammalia > Primates > Cebidae > Cebus > Cebus imitator. The sequence continues at coordinate 1,031,164 of NW_016107370.1, read as the reverse complement.
GCCAGGAGTTTGAGACCAGCCTGGCCAAAATGATGAAACCCTGTCTCTACAAAAATTAGCTGGGCGTGGTAGCAGAAGCCTGTAATCCCAGCTACTCAGGAGGCTGAGGCATGAGAAACGCTTGAACCCAGGAGGCAGAGGTTCCAGTGAGCTGAGATGGTGCCATTGCACTCCAGCCTGGGTGGCAGAGTAAGACTGTCTCGAAATTAAATAAAATTAGATAAATAAATAAATAAATATCCCTGCTTATAGTTGTTTCTGTGGTCCAGAAGGACCTCCTACCCTTACCATGACTATTGTTAACTCCTTAGGGGAAAAATAAAAAAGAAATCCTTCCATTCTCGAAACTAGATTGAGTTGGGTTGTTGTTTATTTATATCCCAGCCTCTCCAAGAGCGTAGATCTTCTGCTCCACGGCAGGGCCAGGACCACACTCAGCTCTAGGCAATTGCACTGATGACTCAGTGACACAAGTAACCAGAGCTTCTTCCACTTCAGCAATTATTATTTCAGAGAAATGATTTGAATACATTATTTTGAAGAAACTAACGTCACACAGGGCGCTAATGTTGACCTTAATTATGTTACTATAAGATTAACTCAACATAATTGAGCAAATATTTCTTAGGCATCTAGAACATAATCCTGTTCTGAGAACTAGAGAGGAGGCAATGACCAAAAAGCACAAACATCTCTATTCCTCATAGAAATGACATGGTCTGTGTCCCTGCCCAAATTTCATGTCAAATTGCTATCCCCAATGTTGGAGGCGTGCCTGGGAGGAGGCGGCCGGATCCTGGGGAAAGATTCCCCTCTTGCTTCTGTTCTTGCCTTAGTCAGTTCTCGTGAGATTGGGCATTTGAAAGTGTGTAGCACCTCTCCCTTCTCTCTTTCTTCCTCCTGCTCCATCCATTTGAAGTGCTTGCTTCCCCTTTGCCTTCTGCCATGACTGGAAGCTTCCTGAGGCCTCTGCAGAAGCAGAAACCACTATGCTTCCTGTACTGCTTGCAGAACCATGAGCCAATTAAACCTCTTTTCTTTATAAATTACCATCTCAGGTATTTCTTTGTAGCAGTGTGAGGCTGGATTAATACATCTACTCGAAGCCAACTGGTTTGCCACGGCTCCTGTAACTAACTACCACAGATCGGGAGACTTAAGCAACAGAAATTGCTTGTCTTGCAGTTGTAGAAGTTAGAAGTCTGAGATCAAGTGTCCATAGCATTGGTTCCTGCTATATGAGGGAAGGATCTATTCCAGGCCTCTCTCCTTGGCTTGTAGATGGGCATCTTCCCTCTGTGTCTGCATCCACATTTTCTCCTCTAAGAACACCAGTCATATGGGATAAAAGCCCATCCTCATGATCTCATTTGAATTGAATTACCTCTTAAAGATCTGTGTTCCTTCGATGACCAATGTCCCCTTAAAAAACTGTGTCCCCTCAAAAATCCATCTGTACCTCACAATGTGACCATATCTGAAGACACAGTTCAGCCTACAATAACCTTCATTTTTAAACCACTGAGGTTTGGGTGCTGCCCGTTACCACAGCATAACCCATACCACCCTGACTGATACAAAGGAACAACCATAGGTAAGGCCCAAAAAGATAGCTTCTTCGAGTTGCATTTATGACCCTATCAAAAATAACACCAGGGACTTTATTTTAAAGAAAGCTATGTGTGTCACAGCCATGAATAAATTAGCCCACGGCAGTATTCTTAGAGTGGAACAGCATTACTTTTTTCAGTTTAGGAGGCTAAGGCCAAAGTAAATGAATGTCCCTTCCTGGGCAGACAGGAAGACGCTGGTCTGGGATGACTCCCCATTAGGGGCGTTGCCCGGCACCTTCCTGCCTCCCTGGGATCCAGTATGGCGCCCGTCACCCAGGCCAACTTCCTCCCCTCAGGCTTCTCCATGAGTGTCAGACTTGTCAGGGACCCCCAGAGCTGCCGCCCTCCTTGACCACTATGAATTTGAGATGCCTCTTGCCCACCAAGGCATTATCCTTCAACCAGTGACAGGTTAATTCCTTAATCACCTGTTTGAGTTTCCCCTCTGCCTACCAGGCCTCAATTCCTATTTCCTTGTGGTTCTGAGATGGTCAGAAAGGCAAGAGGACCTCTCCTGGGCAGGTCCTTCAGACTCTAAGGAGAAAAATACCCTCTGTGTCAGTTTCTATGGCTGCTGTCACAAATTATCACAAACCAATTTGGTGACTTAAAAGTTTATTCTCCCTGGAGGCCAGTAGTCCCACATCAAGGTGTCAGCAAGGCCATGCATCCTCTGAGAGCACTGGGGGAGAATCCTTCCTGGCCTCTCCCAGCTTCTGGTGGTGGCTCCAGGCCGTCCTTGGCTTTCCTCGCTGCATCACCCTAAACTCCGCCTCCATCTGCATAGGGCTTCTCCTCTCTGTCTCAAACTTCTCTCTGCTTTCCTCTTAAAAGGACACACTTGTTAAGGCCAGGTGGGCGGCTCACACTTGTAATCCCAGTACTCTGGGAGACCAAGGCAGGGAGGATCCCTTGAGCCCAGGAGTTTGAGACCAGCCTGAGCAACATGGCAAGACCCCATCTCTACTAAAAATACAAAAATTAGCCATGGCATGGTGGCGTGGGCCTATAGTCCCAGCTACCCAGAAAGCTGAGGTAGAGGATCACCTGAGCCCAGGAGGTCGAGGCTGCAGTGAGCTGTGATCATGCCACTGCATTTGAGCCTGGACAACAGAGTAAGACCCTGTCTCAAAAAAAAAAAAAAAAGACACTTGTTGGATTTACACACACTTGGATGATCCAGGATGGTCTCATTTCAGGATCCTTAATTTACTAACATCTACAAAGACCCTTTTTCCAAACACGGTCCACCCACAGCTTCCAGGGATTCGAATGTGGGTATATGCTTTGGAATGGGTGCCACCATTCAGCTCACTACACTGTGCGTATGTAAAATTTGGCCCCTCTCTGCAGGGGCAAAATAACCTCAACAAGCTAAATTGCTGAAACCTGGAAAATGAAACCTAGTAAGGATGATAAGACCACTAATAAAATAGCTATCATTCTTTTAGTGCCTAGCTTCGTGAAAACTCCCCGCAAGCGTGGGATGTAAAAGTCTGTGCTTGGCCTCTTCCCTCTCTTCACAGGCTTATCTCCTCTTAAACTCTGTGTGGGAAAATCCTTCTGCACTCATAACACTCACTTTTGGCACCAGATGTGCACGGGTTTTTCCCACACCAAGCCATTTTCCAGTTCTCTGAAGACACCAACGCAGTGCCCTGCAATTCAATTCTGACACGATCTGCCTGAAATCAGTGCAGACCCAGCAGGTTAAGAGCTCAGTCCCACAAAACAGCCCCCTCTTTAGACGCCAATGGGGAGTCTAACTTGTCACCTGTGCTTCTGACTCCAACCCCCTCCTTAGGTTTGATTACTTTCTAGAATGTCTCACAGACTTCAGGGAAACACTTTGTTACTAGATTACCAGTTTATTACAAAAGTATACAACTCAATGCAAGAGGAGCCAGGTAGAAGCGATTCCTAGGGCAAGGTATAGGGGAGAAGGAGCATGCAACTTCCATGCCCGCCAGGAGGCACCAACCTCCCAGCACCTTCACCTGTTCAGCAACCTGGAAGTTCTCTGAAATTGGTTGTTCAGGGATTTTTAGTGAGGCTTCCTCAGATAGACATGACCAATTATTAGCTCAACTCAGTCTCCAGCCCCTTGTTCCTTCCCAGAGGATGGGGGCATGGGGCTGAAAGTTCCATGCTTCTAATCATGGCTTGGGCTTAGTCTTTCTGGTGACCAGCTGCCATCCAGGAGCCACCAGGAGTCACCAGGATTCACCTCATTAGAGCAAAAGATGCTCTCCAATCCCAGGAAACCTCAAGGACTAGAAGCTCTGTGTCAGGAGACAGGGTTAAAAATCAAATAGTAGGCTGGGTTCAGTGCCTCATGCCTGTAATCCCAGCACTTTGAGAGGCCGAGGCTGGAGGATTACCTGAGCTCAGGAGTTCAAGACCTGCTTGGCCAACATGGTGAAACCCCATCTCTACAAAAATACAAAAATTATCTGGGCATGGTGGCTGGTGCCACCAAATTGTATATATATAATTTTTTTATGATGTCACACCTCCTTCTACTTCCACCGTCTCTCCACAACCCAGGATCCTCATATTCACCAACTAATTCCGTTTAAGTTCCTAGTGGCTTAATAAGTTCCTCCACAGACATTTGCCTTTTACATTTGAATAATAGGGAGAAGGACAATGCTAAAACCAGGGAAGAAATTTTCTCATTGTAAAATTTCGGACATTGATGAGAGATCTATTTCTTGATGAAAAGGAGTGGAGTGATAGCACTGCTTCTAATTGTGCATGCTCTGCGTCTCAGGCTGTATCAGATTCTATCATTAAGTTAATCCCCAAGATAGACTCAGATAGCACTTGGTCAGACTGGAGACTAGCTTGAGGCTGGGAGAAGAAAATGGGGTGGAGGAAGAGAGGCACTCCCTCTTCAAAATTGAAACTCAAAACGACCTCAACAAGCAAAGTTGCTGAAACTAGGAAAATGAAACATAACAAGGAAAATATTAATAACACTACTACTAATAAAATAGCTACCATTTTTTTTTAGTGCTTACAAGAAGCTAGGCACTGTGCTGGCATCTTATAAATTTCCCAATTTGATTTCCAAAGTCAGCTATACACGTTCAGCACGGAAAAACTTTGCAGGTGGTGCTCATGAGCTCAGTAAGTAACATCATCAGCTTGTGTGGCTGAAAAAAGGTGGCATGAATTTAGGCAGTTTTTGTGAAATTGTAGTGCCCAGATCAGGGGTAATAAATAAACCTAATTTAGCCAGAGGTTACCTCTTGTACCCCATTAACTGAGCTAAGGGTCTTGAGGGACACAAGATAAAGGAAGTGCCTTCCAAAGTCACAGTTTCTTATTTGTGGACAGATCTTCACTGAATCCTGGCTGGCTTCTTGCTCCTTGGAGATGGCTTGAACATTCTGGGAGAAAAGCTGAAATCTCCCCTTTAACTTTCTCTCTGCCCACTCACCACAACCCTGGAGTAGCCACCTCTGGGTTCATGCTTTGACCTGAGGGCACCCCAAAGGCCTCCTCCCCACTAGAATGTCTCAGCCCCTAAAGTTAGAATCTTTTCACGCCTTCTTCAGGAGCCAGCTATACCCACTCTTACTTGAGTCCTCCTTCATTGAGGTTCTCTTTTTGTTGGACAGGACCGATGATGATTGGACAAGTGGAGGAAGAAGTGAAACCTTCCATTAAGCAATCCAAGGGAGTAAGCAGAATCGGGTGGGAGTTGGCCACTAGGCCAGGTGGGAACAGCTAGAGTGTATTAGTCTGTCTTCATGCTGCTAATAAAGACACACACAAGACTAGGTAATTTATAAAGGAAAGACGTTCAACTGACTTACAGTTCCACATGGCTGGGGAGTCCTCATAATCATGGTGAAAGGTGAATGAGGAGCAGAGTCATGTCTTATATGGCGGCAGGCAAGAGGGCATGTGCAGGGGTATTCTTTATAAAATCATCGGATCTCGTGAGACTTATTCACCGTTAGGAGAACAGCACGGGAAAGACCTGCCCCTGTGATTCAGTTACTTCCCACTGGGTCCCTCCCACGAGATGTGGGAATTGTGGGAACTACAATTCAAAATGAGAGTTGGGTAGGGACACAGCCAAACTATATCGTGGAGGAAATGGGATATTTCGCTTAGAGAAGACTTTGGGAGTCCCAAGAGCTGAACTCACATAATGATAATTTTAACTACCATCTGTTGGATAAATAGTTCCAGCCTTTCTCTTCCGTGTTTTATCTACATCGTGCTTATTCACCTGAACCTTCACAATCCTCTTATGAAAATAAGGTAAAGCGCCAGGTGTGGTGGCTCATGCCTGTAATTTCAGCACTTTGGGAGGCTGAGGCAGGTAGATCACCTGAGGTCAGGCATTCAAGATCCACCTGGCCAAGATGGTGAAACCCCATCTCACTAAAAATACAAAAATCAGCCAGGTGTGATGGTGGGTGCTTGTAATCCCAGCTACTGAGGAGGCTGAGACAGAGAATTGCTTGAATCCGGTAGGTGGAGGTTGCAGTGGGCCAAGATCACGCCACTGCACTACAGCCTGAATGACAGAGTGAGACTCTGTCTCAAAAAAAAANAAAAAAAAAAAAAAAAAAAAAAAAAAAAAAAAAAAGAAAAAGAAAAAGAAGGTAAAGCAAAACAAGACAAGGCACTGAGAGCTTAAGGAACTTGTTCAAAGCTAAGTAATCAGGGCCAGCATTCCACCAGAATCTTTAATGCCATTCTTCACCATCAAGAAGGAAAAAGCAAGATTTATTTTGTTTTACACCAAAAGACAAACGTAGGGATAATAGACCGACATTCAAAAGAATTCTCTTAAAAGTTAGAGCTGTCTATTAACCAGTGGGGGTGGCCAGTGGTGCCCTAAGGCTCCCATCAGGAGAGTGTCCAAGCCGAAGTCAGCCAACCATCTGCCATGGATATATTAAGGTGATCTGCCATCGAATGAAGGTTGGGCCAGGAGAACTTGAGAGGATGTATGTTCTTGATTCAGTGAAGCCCTCTTGGGTTCTAGGCAGTTCTCTAAAAGCCTGGTAATCTAGGATTCCCCAAACCTGATGAACTTCTTTGCAATATTAAATCTGCAACAGTCAATGTCTTCTGAATCTTACCAGAGAAAAGCAGTGTCTGACCATGTTTGTTTTCTGGGCTGCTTCTCATATTTCATTCTCTCTGTTGTCCAGGATTAATTTTACCTCGTATTTTCTTTTCCTTTCTATGGTTAAGAACAATGGTGCCTTTATACTGTCCGTAGAGCATTCCTGAGACATGAATAAGGCCTGAATTCTCTACTCTTAATGAATAACTCTGTGTGTGCCAAATGTCAATTCACACTTTATTTTATAACAAATTTTGGTTTCTTAGGCTGTGGGTTCTGAGAACTTGGTATAAAAGTTCCTGGCATCCTCTGATTCACTGTGGTTTTCCATTTTCCATGGTATTTAATATCTTTATTCCAAAGCTTAAAAACAGTGACAGAGGAAAGGGGCAATTTGAGTTCATTAATAATCATCACAATAATGTAACAACAAGCACTAACACTTACCTCCTACTTAACTACACACCAGGTCCCATCCTGAGCACCTTAAATATGTTAACTCATTTAATCTTCATGACATGGCCATGAAGTAGGTACTGTTCCAATTATCCCCATTTTAAATGTAAGGAAACAAGCATGGGGGAGTTAAGTAATTTGCAAGAAGCAGAGACAGGATTTGATTCCAGGCAACTGATAGTGACAGGAGGCAGCCAAATCCTCAGCAGATAGGAGCAGGTCCCTGGTGAAACCCCACCTTCAAGCCAAAAACAGCCTGAAGGCTGAAAGACTGACTGCTGGTCCCAGGTGAAACCCGTGACCCAGAATGAGAACTTCTGTTCCTGTTTGCCCACATTTCCCAAGTGATTTTGTTTTTTAATAATGCCTTTTAACCAATCGAATATTGCCTTTTCCAATACTACCTACATCCTGTCTTTATTCTGAGCCCACAAAAGCCTCAGACTTAGCCATATTAGAGGAAACTTCCCCCCCTTTGGGTGGGGGGACCATCCCCACATCCCCTCTCCACCGAAAGCTCTTTCATCACTCAATAAAACTCCCACCTTGCCCACTCGTTGATTATCAGTGCATCCTCATTCTTCTTGGGCGTGGGACAGGAACTTGGGAACCAGTGCACAAGCCAGACTCGGCCCAGGTAGGCCAAATGGGTGGACCATCTCCTTTAGCAGGTAGCGTGGTCGAGTGATGGCCAAGTGGTGCATTGCTGTCTGGAGATCCCGGGCTTGCAAAGTGACATAGAAAACAATCCAGCTTAACAACTGGGTTCCACTGTCCCTATCCTTAATCTATACCATCCCGCCTGGAGTGTTGGCATGCTGACGACCAAGGGACCCTGGGCAAATTGTCCCTTTCTCTGGCTTTGGCATCCTCATTTGTGACATGAAGAACAGGTCAGGTACTCTGTGACCACTTCCAGCTCTGACGTTCAGGGGACAGCATTTCAAGGCAATGACACAGTATATGGATGAGGTTCTCTGTCCACACCCATGAGCCAGCCAAGAACCCTAAATTCATCTAATAGAGAAGCTCCTTAGTCTGTTTTCCGAGACATTAAAATGACATCATTTTATTCAGAAATCCATTCCTGGGTGTGGCTGTCTCTCCGTAGCAATTACAATTCATTTCCCCTCACTTATTCCTGAGTGCAGCTGGAAAACCAGGGGTCAGCAAGTAGAAAAACACACTATGTATCCTAAAAGTCATTTATTAGCATTCTTTAACTTCCTTTTGACTAAATAAACCATTAATCACGTCCTTTAGACTCATTTATTTACTCACCAACACATTTATTGGATGCTGTTATTGTAGCAGACACCATGTTAGGTTCTGCATCTCTGTTTACATTTTTGTAAAATCTGACCTGGGTGATCACATTAGGGCTATGCTACCTGGTGTAAAACCTCCATAGTTCAAAGGCTTAACGGATAAAAGTTTATTGCTTGTTCAGCTAAAGTATAAAACTGGTTATGACCTAGGTTCTTTCCCTCTTGTGGTGCTCGCTCTCTGGGGCATGGGAGGCATTTGCATGTAGCTCCTTGATGGGAAATGAGAAGGAGAGGAGAAGCTGCCCCCTTCTCCCACTCACCTTTGCCCCAGAAGTCACATGCGGCCCTTCTGCTTATCGGTTACACTGGTGGAGACCTAGATGCAAGGTCTGAGTGGGTAGATGGAGATGGGGTGCTGAGAAATGTCACCCCAGCTTGGTAACCTCTTCCAGAGGGGAGCTTCTCTCTTGGGGGCAGCTTCTGTGAAAGCTATTCAGTGGCTGATTTGTAGCATGCATACCAGAATGCAACCAGCAGGGCCTGCTGGACTCTCCAGTGGAGTTGCCCTGGGCAGATGGGCAGAAATGCCCTGTCCGTGACACCAATGTCCACAACAGCTCCTTGGCGATTCTTCTTTGGAAATAACTTTTCAAGTGATTTGGAAGCAAAAGTTCTTTGTCAGTTCCCCAGTGGTGACAATCTGCATTCTTTCTGGGCTGATTTAATTGTTGCAGATAGTCACGAGTCATTCAGAGTTAAGTATGGAGCATGAAAAGAGGGCAGATGGTTTGTTCGGTGATGTTGTTCTGAATGGAAGTCAAGATGTATCACTAAGTGAAGCGATTGATTCTCTCCATTGCCTGAGGCATGGACTCTGAGATGCGCCAAGTCCCAGCACTGTTTTGAGCAAGGGTAGGACAGTTTAAGACAGAAGGAAGAACGCTATTCTCTAAATATTAAATACATAGTCTGGGACAGGTCTGAAGTCTCCAGACCCTTTCTGTACTTGTTTCCTCATCTGTTAATTGGGAGATGGGTGTGGACTAGATCATCCCTTGCCTTCCTTGGAGCCCTGACATGCCAGAGACTAAGGATCAAGTTTTCTAAGGAGACTGCTTCGAATCCCAACTCTCATCTGCAAAGGTCACTGCTGGAGGATTTGGTTTAAATAGAGCCTCATTTTTGCTAAAACTCAGCCTCATGTTTCCAGCTATTGACACATTATATTTTCTAGAATCAGAGGAGCCCAGGCTGGAAACCATCCATCAAACAGTTTGGAAGCAAAAGCTCCTTCTTTGCAAATCCCTCAGTGTTGGCAATATGCACTCTGTGTGGGCCGATTTAATTCTTGCAAATGGGTCCTAGCTCTGCCACCACACATGACACAGGACAAGCCTCAGAACCTCTGCTTCCTCAAATATGACCTGGAAAAATCATAGTCCCCCTCCCCGTGGGAATGGTGTGAACTCACAAGTCAGAAAACGCAGTGTCTGGTCATGGTGCCCGGCATGAGAAAGCAACAGTAGATGTGCACTGTTGGGATTGGGTTATCTTGACCATTACTACCACCCATTCTGCTCCGGGACCTGTTCCATAGGACCCCTGTTGGTGATCTGGGGAACGGGTGGAGCTCCTGGCAGCATCCCTCTTTGGATCTTACATAATAATAGCGGGGCAGTTCTACTCCCTGCTCCCAGCTCTTATCCTTGGGGCCTGTCATACAAAAGCCCTCAGACCCCTCTTCTATGAGGCAGGCCTCAAATGCAGCATGCCAGCTAGAAACATCTCACTGTCTCTCCAGGATCCTCACACTTGTACTTTCTGCAATTGTTCCTCTTATAAAAATGAATCCCTATTTTTTCCCCCACACAATTCTGACTCCTCCTCCTTGAAAAGGAACCAGCTTGTCTTTATTCCCTTTAAAATGGGACACAGCCATGCACGGTGGTTCACGCCTGTAATTCCAGCACTTTGGGAAACCAAGGCCAGGAGTTCGAGACCAGCCTGGGCAGCATAGTGAGATCTCATCTCTACAAAAATTAAAAAAAAAAAAAAAAATTAGCCAGGCATGGTGGCGTGCACCTGTGGTCTCAGCTACTCTGGAGGCTGATGTGGAACCCCTGGAGGTTAAGGCTGCAGTAAGCTGTGATTGTACCACTGCACTTTAGCCTGGGCAACAGAGTGAGACCCTGTCTCAAACAAACAAACAAACAAATGAATAAATAAAATGGGACATATGGAATGAAGCTTTAGGTGAGACTGGGCCTGAGCCCAGTAGAAGAGGATGTCACAACTGCACCTTAGCATCACTTGAGGAGCTTTAAAAATTCTGATCCCCGGTCACACCCCAGACCGTTTACACCAGATTCCCCAGGAATTTGACATCAATATTTTTAAATCTTCTAGATGATTTCAATGTGCAGCCGGACTTGAGACTCACTGTTATAGATGCTTATTCCTGTTAATGTGGCATAATATGATAATCAATTTTTACTAAACTCGATATTGAGTCATATTTAATTTACTGTTAAAAAACAAAACAGTCAGGTATGTCTTTATTAGCAAAAAACAACACAACAAAACAAAAGACAAAAAACACCATGTTGGTAGAAAGCCATTGACTCCATTTTTTTTTTTTTTTTTAGAGACAAGGTCTCATTATGTTGCCCAGGTTGGTCTCAAACTCCTGAGCTCAAGCAATCCTACTGCCTCAGCCTTCCAAAGGGCTATGATTACAGGTGTGAGCCACTGTGCCCAGCCAGCTCCCAATTCTTCATTGTTTTCATTACTTACATACAAATATTTTGTACTTATATAGATTAAATATTTTTGGGTTAAATTTGTTACTTTCATATAATCCAGTCTGGGCATGTTACCTCATGCCTGTAATTCCAGCACTTTGGGAGGCTGAGGTGGGTGGATCACTTGAAGTTAGGAGTTAGAGACCAGCCTGACCAACAGGGTGAAAAACCCCGTCTCTACTAAAAATACAAAAATTAGCTAGGTGTCGTGGTGTACACCTGTAGTCCCAGCTACTTGGGAGGCTGAGGCAGGAGAATTGCTTGAACCTGGGAGGCAGAGGTTGCAGTGAGCTGGGATCACGACATCGCATTCCAGCCTGGGTGACAGAGCCAGACTCTATCACTAAATAAATAAATAAGTAGAATTTTAAAAAACATGTAATCCAGAAGTCGACAGGCTTTTTTTTTTTTTTTTTTTTTTTTTTGACCGAATCTCCTTTTTTTTTTTTTTTTTTTTTTTTTTGAGACAGAGTCTCACTCTGTCACCCAGGCTAGAGTGCAGCAGCACAATTTTGGCTCACTGCAATCTCCGCCTTCTGGGTTCAAGTGATTCTCCTACCTCAGCCTCCCAAGTAGCTGGGTGCCTGCCACTGTGCTCTGCTAATTTTTGTATTATTATTATTATTTTTTTAGTTAGGACAGGGTTTCACCATATTGGCCAGGCTGGTCTTGAACTCCAGACCTCGTGATCCACCCTCCTTGGCCTCCCAAAGTGCTGGGATTACAGGCGTGAGCCACCGCACCCAACCAACAATCTTTTTCTGAAAAGGACCAAGTAATAAATATTTTAGGCTTTGTAGGTCATGCAGTCTCCGTCACAAGCAGTCAATTCTTCCATTATAGTGCAAAGCAGCCATAGACATCCATGAACAAATGGATGTAGCCATGTTCCAATAAAATTTTATTTATAAAAACAGGCAGTGAGCCAGATTCTCCCACAGGCTACAGTTTGTCAACCCCTGTGTAAGTGAGCGACTTTGTTTTGGTTCTCAGTTCTGTCATATAACACATCAGCTATGCCTTCTACCTTCCTTTGGTCAACAAATCAGATAAGCAACTTCTCTTAGTTTCCTTCTAAATCATTGATAAAATTGTTGAACAGGACAAGTCACATGCATTTCGTGTGGCTATTTCATACCCATTAGGATGGCTATTCTGAAAAAAAGAAAATAAGAAAACAGTAAGTGTTGGCAAGGTTGTGGACAAATTGGAACCCTTGAGCACTGCTAGTGGGAATGCAGAATGGTGCAGTCACTGGGGAAAACAGTATGGTAGTTTCTAAAAAAACTAAACATAGAATTATCAGTGATATATTTCTGGGTTTACACTCAAAAGAATTGAAAGCAGGTACTGGAACAGATATTTGTACATTAATATTCATTGCAGCATTACTCACAATAGCCAAAAGGTAGAAGCAACTCAAATGCCCATCAAAGGATGAATAGATAAACAAAATGTGGTGTATACAGCTATGGTTTGGGTGTATCTGTCCCTACCTAAAACTCATGTTGAAATTCGATTCCCAATATGGCAGTGTTGGGAGGTGGGGCTTGGTGGGAGGTGTTCGGTTCATGGGACCCCATCGTCATGAATAGATTAATGTTGTCTTACAGGTATGAGAGAGTTCTCACTTGCTCAGTAATGGATTAGTCCCTGGAAGTGGGAGTTCTTACAAAGTACATCACTGCTCTTGTGATAGTGAACTCTACCTGCTCCTCCTTTGACTTTCTGCCAGGTTATAACACAGCACAGAAGCCATCACCAAAAATCAGCACCATGACCTTGAACTTCCCAATCTGTAGAACTATGAGCTAAATAAACCTCTTTTTAAAATAAATTACCCAGAATCAGGTATTCTGTTATAACAACACTAAACATATTAAGACATGTAGGTACAGTGGAATATAATTCAGCTTCAAAAATGAATGACCTTTTTTTCTTTGCTTAAACAACAGAGACCTTTTTTATGTTTATGGATACATAATAGATGTACATATTTTTGGAGCACATGTCTATATATATTATATACACACATTATATGTGCTTATATAATGCATAAAGGTCAAATCAGGTTAACTGGTACATCCACCACCTTAAATATTTATGTTTATGCTAGGAACGTTTGAATTATTCTCTTATAGCTATTTTGAAGCATACAATAGATTACTGTTAAGTATCATCACCCTACTGATCTAACGAACACTAAGCCTTATTTCTTCTATTTAACTGTATATTTGTACCAATCAATCACCTCCTCTTCATCCTCACCTTTCTCCTCCCCTTTCCAGCATTTGATAACCACCAGTCTACTCTCTGTCTTCATAAGATCCGGGTTTTTATGCTCCCACATATATGTGAGAACACACTACACTCGCCGTTCTGTGCTTGGCTCATTTGACTTAACATAATGACCTCCAGTTCCTTCATTGTGGCTGCAAAGGACAGAATTTCGGTTTTTTTATGGCTAACATTCCATTGTGTGGAATGCATACAATGTAAACAATAACTCCCCACATATATACCATATTTAGGAGTGACATTTTGATATATGCCATATGGATGAATCTTGAAGACATGCTGAGTGAAATATGCCAGATGTAAAAAGACAAATATTGTATGATTCCCCTTATAAGGGGTACCTGGAATAGAACAGGCAAAATTCATAGAGACAGAGACAGAAAGTAGAACAGAGGTTACCAAGGACTGGGAGAAGAGGAGAATGGGGAGTTATTGGTTAACAGTACCAAGTTTCCATTTGAGAAGATGAAAAAGTTTTGTAGATAAACTGTAGTGATGGTTGCACAAGAATATGAATGTACACAACACCACAGAGCTGTGTGTTTAAAAGGGGTTCTTTTATATATATTTGACCACAATTAAAAACAATAAAAACAAAAACAGCCTCCCAGGATCTCCCTCCAGCTGTCATCAATGCCTGAGTCCATACACTTCAAATACAACCACTAATCTGTAGCACAGAGCTGGTGATAGAAAACTGTGAATAAAAATAAATGAACCTGATGTCAGTTTCTCATCTACTTCATCCCTTTCCTATCATTCACAGGTGATCATAATAGATCTCATGAATGCCTTAGCATCTCTACTCACTTACTAGCACATCGATCACTCTACCAGCTTTGTCATCTTTAGAGGAAGGAAATGAGTTTGACTTTGTCATTCTAGAAAAAGTGAGTCGGTGGAGGCCTCAGGACCAGCCCCAAAGCAGCACCCAGGCTGCACGTCAGGGCGTGGTTAGGGGCTGCTCCGTCTCGGGTCAGCTACAGCTTCCTGATCTGAACACACAACTGAGGTCTGCTGGGGCCCCTTATGACATGTATGCCAATCAGCAAGGCCCTCTTCTCCCATGATTTTGCTGATCTCTGTACATACGATGCAAAATGTTCGTGACATAGCCAACCATTAAGACAGCTACGCAGCAGTGAAGGGAGCTGTCTCTGTGGTGTGGCGCTCCCTCTAGTGGTGAATGGCGGAAAGGTCAGACAGGCAATAATTGCACACTGTCTACCTACGTTTGGCATTTTTGTAACACAGTTAAGTTTGTTCTGTAATTTTCATGTTGTAACTATAATTCTAACGAAGACTTTTGCCTCCTAATCTGAAAATATCTAGGACTACGATTAACCAGAAAGAGAGAGAGAGGGAGGGAGTGCTGAAGGAAGGAAAAGAAGAATGAAGGAAGAAAAGAGAATTTTTTAAAAAGAGAAATCATGATACTTTTTTATTTTTAGTTTTCAGCTTCCAAGGCAGTGTTGTATGGAGGTTAAAATTCTCTTATGACATAGATTAATTAAGGTCCAAAATTAACTTTCTTTTGGTCCATATACCAGCCCCCTTTTATTATTATCCCACAATGTTCCATAATACAGTATTTCTTATATCACCATAAAGACAAAGGGATCTTTCTTTTAATCTAAAATGGATAACTACCAGTCTTGGCAACATAGGGAGACACCGTCTCTACAGAATAAAATTAAAAATTAGCTGGACAGGATGGTGTACATCTGCGGTCCCAGCTACTTGGGAGGCTGATGTAGGAGGATCACTTGAGCCTGGGAGGTTACGGCTGCAGTGAGCCATGATGGCACCACTGCACTCTAGCCTGGGTGACAAAGTCAGCCCCTGTCTAAACTAAAATGTAAAATAAAATAGAATAATAAAGTAAAATTAAAATGGATAGCTACAACAGATACCCTTTAAAGGCAAGGTTTTCCATCTAGACACCCTATAAAGGCTTGAATATTTTTCTTTTTAAAAAAAGTGACAGACTCAATATATTTTGAGGTCACAAACTTGAGAAATAATAAAAACTATGGACCCAATCCATTTTTATGCCCCTAACATGTCATAAACACACAAAATGGCAAAAGAAAACCCTGTGTACAATTGTATACAAAAAAATTGTGTGCAATTGTATACAAAAATTGTATGAAGGAATATACACATAATTCTGGGAGATTAGCCTCCCTTGAGTCCATTCATGAATCCTGAATTTCAGGATAAGAATACAAAAGGAACCCAACATTGCCTTCAGAATGGAAGTGTGTATGGAGCCCAGGAGACTGGAGCACATTCCTTTCCTTAAGTGTCTGTAGCCAGGTGTGAGATGGAGATAGAATAAGGACCTGCTTGGGAGAGCAGCTGACCATTGTTAAAGGAACTTGGGGCATTATCTTATGGTCCTTCACAACTACCTGGTGAGGTCAGTAGGGAAACAACCACTCATTGTGGGTTGACAGCCACTAGGGGAAATGTTAGAGAAAGGCAGGCAAAAAACAAAGATTTTGTCATGAAAACCAAACCTTCATAAAGCATTTGCCTCTTTCCCCAATATCCATGATGTCATCGTCTATTTGCTGACAGCCACAGGAAAGGAAATTGTATCAGTCTGTTCTCGTGCTGCTAATAAAGATATACCCAAGACTGGGTAATTTATAAAGAAAAAGGTTTAACAGACTCACAGTTTCATGTGGTTGAGACGACCTCACAATCAAAGGAGGAGGAGCAAAGTCACATCTTGCATGGTGGCAGGCAACAGAGAGAGCATATGTTCAGGAAAACTTCCCTTTATAAAACCATCAGACCTCATGAGGCTTATTCACTATCATGAGAGCAGCACAGGAAAGGCCTGCCCTCATGATTCAATTACTTCCCACTGGGTCCCTCCTGTGACACGTGGGGATTACGTGAGCTACAGTTGAAGATTTGGGTGGAGACACAGGCAAACCATATCAGAAATAATGATAGAAATTGTCTTAAAAATGCCTATGGGAAGCAACCGACATTCACTGAGACTGTATCCACTCAGCGTAGTCATTGAGCTACACTTACACAGGTGTTTGTGGGGACAACTCTTTGAGAGGCTAGCAACTGAAAACCAGGTCTTTCCCTAAACTAATGTGTGTGTTGCCAGTTGGCAGGATATCCACAGTGCCATCATGTTTCCACCATTCCTAAGCATGCCCACATAAACTCCAGCAGCTGGGACTGCCTCGTCATGTCTTACTATGCTGTTGTGCAGTGACTGGTTATACATCTCAGCACCTCAATGGTGCTCCTGCAAGGCAGAGACCACCCTAGCATACTCATGCACATAGCACAGTACCTGAAACACAATCTCATTTTTCAAACTCTACTCAGGAACCTTCCGTGTTAGTCTACATTCTCCTAAGAAGCGGATGCCAACAATATTAACAGGGGAAGTGCCTGTGTGAGAAAAAAATTAGGGAGGGAGTTGGGTAAATATGGCAGTGCTGTCGAACTGTGATACTAGTCTAACCATGAGTGAAGGGGAATGACAGAGAAGATTGATTGGAACATTCTTACTACACCATGCAGGTCCGGACACAGTGGTTCATGCCTGTAATCCCAGCACTTTGAAAGGCTGAGGCAGGCAGATTACCTTGGGTCATGGGTTCGAGACCAGCCTGACCAACATGGTGAAACCCCATCTCTACTAAAAACACAAAAATTAGCTGGGCCTGTAATTAGTGGATGCCTGTAATCCCAGTAGGAGGCTGAGGCAGGAGAATTGCTTAAAGCTGGGAAGCGGAGGTTGCAGTGAGCAAGATCATGCCACTGCACTCCAGCCTGGGTAACAGAGTGAGATTCCATTTGCAAAAAAAAAAAAAAAAAACCACTATAAAGTTTAAGGAAGGCTCATCAAAGTATCAAAGTTAGGTGATGGGGAGTTGGGGCTGGTCCTTTAGCCAAAGTCAGCCATTTAAAGAGCATGTGGCACTGAATGAAGATTAGGCCTTAGCATTCTTGCCACCCTCATTTGTTGGCTGGGAGCAGCGAATCGTCAGTGTGACCTTGGTGCAAACATGCAGTTGGAGATCTGTGAGTTCATCTGTGTGGCCAATCACACCTTCTATCCTGCTAGCTCATTGCAATTCTCCAGCTTCACCATGATCACCAGTCTACTAATGTCACCACTTTTACAGCATCCATCATGCCTCTGTGTCCTCATTTCCCTTCTAACCCTGGTTTTGGAGCCCTTTCCTAGAATGTGTCCATCACAGACACCCTGAACCTGTGAGCTTTCTCTCAGGTGCCCACCTGGTCTAGCAGATGTCTAGTAGATGATACTAGTAGATGTCTATTTCCATATCCTCCTTCCTCACAGATCCCTCATTTTGTTCATGGCGTTCACTGTCTTCTCCTAAGCCATTAGTTCTCAAACTCTGCCATGCATTAGAATTGCCTGGGGGGAGCGGGGCTTGTTAAAATACTGACTGTAGGGCTCCACCCTCAGAATTTCTGATATAAAAGATCTAGAGTGAGGTCCCAAAATTTGCTTTTTAAACAAACAAGTTCCCAGGTGAGGCTGATGCTGCTGGTCCAAAAATCACACTTTGAGGACCACTGGTCTAAATCCATCCTAGAAATCCCATGGTGCTTGCCAATGACGGATTCAGGAAACCAGATTGAAGCCATCAGCACATGGCATTCCCATGGTGAATGCCTGAAGGAAAATCCCTCTCTTCCCTGGCTAGTCAGAGCATGAGAGGGTTTCCCTCTTGGTTGTTCCACATGACTGAGGAAGCGGATAGACTAACTGTCCCCAGCCACCGCATCACAACAGCAGGGTGCAAGCCGTGAGAAGCAGCCAATTACATGGACAGCCAAGTAGAGGGAAAGAGAACTTGATGAACTCACGGGGCCACTGAATCAACAACCGTGGAGCTTGACCTACGTCTGAACCTTCCTTTAAGTTAAAGAATTCATTTTCTTACTGTTGAAGGTGGCTTGAGAGAGGTTTTCTGTTACTCGCAATCAAAAACGTCCTAATCAACACACCTAGGGAACACCAATCCCTGATCTAGCTCGACCGCTTCTTGACTCTCTACTCACACCTAAACAGATGAATACTTTTTAAAAAATCACACAAACCAAGCCAACTTGGTTTACTTCAAAATTATGACCACAACTCTCACATGGCACCTAGGAGTGTCTGTCACTCCACTTACAATTCCCGAAACCATTCCCCTCTTACTTTCTGAGATGCTTATTCCACACTTCCTTCTCTCTCCTCAAATCACCCTCACCTGGCCCTTCGCTCTCAGTCAATAGCATTGGCCAATATATCATAGAAAGGTGGACAGTTGGAAAAGAGCCATTCCATCCCTACCACCGTGTCTATCACCTTACCTGGGCTTGTACCTGCAAAATCCACCTTCCCTCCTGGTGGGGATGAGGAAGGCCACTCCTCCACTTATGCTTTGAGTTTCAATCCCCTTCTGCTCTCAAGAACTCTGCCCTTGCAAATATCCCCTTCTTACACGCTATATTGATTGTCCCCTCAACCAAATTATTCCCATTGGCGAATAAACATTATTAGATTTCATATGTCTTTAAAAAACATTCTCTCTTGCTTCACTCCAGCCATTCCTTCCTGTGCCTACTCACTTTCCACCTCTCACAGGCTCTTGAATTATCTCCAACTGAGCTTTTGTCCACCATTCAATCAAAATGGCACTTCTTGGAGTCATTATCATGCTACAGGGCTACTCACGTCAAAATCTGTTCCCCATCTTCACCTAACTAGATCTGTCAGCAGCAATAGACACACTTGAGTTCTCCTTCATTCTCAAAACACTTTTAGGCACAGTGACTCTCTTCCCACCACACTGGCCTTTCTTCCTTGACTAATTCCTCCTTGGCTCCCCAACTTCTAAATATTGATGTTCTTGAGGACTTTTGCCTTCATCCTTCTCCTCGTCTATATCCACACTCCCCCTCTAAGTGAGCTCTTCCAGGACCAGGGAGATACAGAATTGACTGTGGTCAAACTCATAGTTTCCTGTCTGGCAAGCACCAGACTCACATCCCACTGTCCACCAGATATCACCACTTGGATATCTGACAGACTTCTCAAATTTGGGGTCATATGTGAAAGGATGAAAGGACTTGGAATCGCGCTAAACAAGCCAGCAATCATTACAAATACCATGTAGTCATGACTTACATTGTCTATAAAAGCATACGATTATCACGCACTTTACTTGAGTAAGCACTATGTATTGTGTGGTTGTGGAGTAGTACTGTTTGTTGACCTAACTGCACTCACTGATATACCCATGAGGTCAAATCCTTTTACGTTATGGGGAGCAGAAAATCTTTCTTTGGCATCAGTTTGATGAGATGCTAGATGTCTTGCTCTCACAGGCAGCAGGGGGTACCTACTTTCACCCTGTTGAATGTCCAGTTTAGCTCTGTGGTCCAGTTGACAACCAACACCATAGTAACTTATATATTCAGTGGCAAGAATAAATAAATATGTCTTGAAGGGCAGGCTGTCACCATTTTCTTTGATATTGATTCTGCTGTTCATGGTCTTAAAAAGCTACCTTTTTTTTTGTTTTAAAGTAAGTGTAGCTGGCCAGGCATGGTGGCTCACATCTGTAATCCCAACACTTAGGAAGGCCGAGGTGGGTGGATCACCTGAGGTCAGGACTTTGAGGCCAGCCTGGCCAACATGATGAAACCCCACCTCTACTAAAAATACAAAAAAATTAGCCAGGCGTGGTGGTGCAGGCCTGTAATTTCAGCTACTCGGGAGGCCGAGGCAGGAGAATTGCTTGAACCCAGGAGGTGGAGATTGCAGTGAGCTGAGATGGTGCCATTGCACTCCAGCCTGGGCAAATAGAGTATAACTCTGTCTCCAAAAAAATAAAAGAAGAAAAGAAAAAAAAAAAAGAGAAATAAGTGTAGCTTTACAGGACATTATACATGTATTTTTATTCTTCTCTATGTTTAAGAGTAAGTTTATCTAGGTCCTCAAAATCTCAGACTGAAATTCTGGTTGAGATTACATTGACATCTTTATAATATTTAGTTATTCCATCCAAGGACATGAAATGTCTCAGCATTTATTTCAGATCATCTTTTATGTTATTTTTACAGAGCTTTAAAATTGTGTCCATGAAAGTTTTATAAACTCTTGTTTAGTTACAAGTTGCTTTGCAGTTTTTGTTGCTGTTATAAATGGCATATTTCAAAATATTTTCTAGTTGGTCATTACCCAAGTAGGAAAGCTCTAATAATTTTGGGGGTTGATCTTGTGTCAGGCAATCATGCTTAACTCTTATTTTTTCTAATAATTTTTGTATTATTCTCTTTGCTTCTTTCTATAGCTAATCATAATATATGTATATATTGACAGTTTTATCTCTTCTAATTTTTTTTTTTGTTTTTTTGAGATGGAGTTTTGCTCTTGTCACTCAGGCTGGAATGCAGCAACATGATCTCAGCTCACTGCAAACTCCACTTCCCAGGTTCAAGAGATTCTCCTGCCTCAGCCTCCCGAGTAAACAGGATTATAGGCACCCACCACCACTCCTGGTTAATTTTATATTTTTAATAGAAATGGAATTTCACCATGTTGGCCAGGCTGGTCTTGAACTCCTGAACTCAGGTGATCCTCCCAGCTTGGCCTCTCAAAGTGCTGGGATTACAGATGTCAGCCACTGTGCCCAACCTAACTTCTTTCATCTCACTTTCTTACTTTATAGGATTGATTGGAATGATATCAGTAATAGTAGAAATCCTTATCTTGTTCTCAATTTTAAAAGAAATATGTCTAAGGTTTCTGTATTACGTATAATATTTCCCTTAGAAGTTTTATAGATAACCTTCAGTTAAGAAAATGTCCTTCTAAGACTGGGCACGGTGGCTCATGAGTGTAATCCCAACACTTTGCGGATGCTGAAGCAGGCAGATCACCTAAGGTCAGGAGTTCGAAAACAGCCTGGCCAACATGGTGAAACCCGTCTCTACTAAAATTACAAACATTATCCAGGCATTGGTGGCATGTGCCTGTAATCCCAGCTACTCAGGAGGCTGAGTCAGGAGAATCACTTGAACCTCCGAGGCAGAGGTTGAAGTGAGCTGAGATCGTGTCCCTGCACTCCAGCCTGGGCGACAAAGCAACACTCTGTCTCAAAAAAATAAAAAAGAGGCCAAGCACAGTGGCTCATGCCTATAATCCCAGCATGAGATTCAACATTCCTTCATGTTAAAAACTCTCAATAAACTTATCTCAAAATAAAAGCTATTTATGACAAACCCATAGCCAATATCATATTGAATGGGCAAAAGCATTCCCTTTGAAAACCAGTATGAGACAAGACTGTCCTCTCTTATCACTACTATTCAACACAGTATTGGAAGTTCTGGGAGGCTGGGCATGGTGGCTCACGCCTGTAATCCCAGCACTTTGGGAGGCCAAGGCAGGTGGATCACCTGAGGTCAGGAGTTCAAGACCAGCCTGGTCAACACAGTGAAAACCCATCTCTACTAAAAATACAAAAATTAGCCAGGCATGGTAGCATACACCTGTAATCCCAGCTACTCAGGAAGCTGAGGCAGGAGAATCACTTGAACCCAGGAGGTAGAGGTTGCAGTGAGCCAAGATTGTGTCACTGTACTCCAGCCTGTGTGACAGAGTAAAACTCTGTCTCAAAACAAAAAAAGGAAGTTCTGGCCAGGGCAATCAAGCAAGAGAAAGAAATAAAGGGTATTCAAATAGGAAGACAGGAAGTCAAGTTGTTTGTAGATGACATGATTTTATATTTAGAAAACCCCATCATCTCAGCCCAAAAACTTATTGAACTGAAGCAACTTCAGCAGATTCTCAGGATTCAAAATCACTGTGCAAAAGTCACAAGTATTCCTTAATACCAATAAGCAAGCAGAGAGCCAAATCATGAATGAACTCCCATTCACAAGTGCTACAAAGGGAATAAAATACCTAGGAATGCAGCTAACAAGTGATGTGAAGGATCTCTTCAAGGAGAACTACAAACTGCTGCTCAAGGAAACAAGAGAGGACACAAACAAATGGAAAAACATTCCATCCTCATGGATAGGAAGAATAACTATTGTGAAAATGGCCATACTGCCCAAAGTAATTTATAGATGCAATGCTATTCCCATCAAACTCCCATTGACATTCTTCACAGAATTAGAAAAAAACTATTTTAAATTTCATATTGAATCAAAGAAGACCCCATATAGCCAAGACAATCCTAAGCAAAAAGAATAAAGCCGGAGGCATCATGCTACCTGACTTTAAACTATATTACAAGGCTACAGTAATCAAAACAGCATGGTATCAAAATAGACATATAGACCAGCAGAACAGAACAGAGACCTCAGAAATAATACCACACATCTACAATCATCTGATCTTCAACAAACCTGACAAAAACAAGCTATGGGAAAGGACCTCCTATTCAGTAAATGGTGCTGGAAAAACTGGCTAGCCATATGCAGAAAACTGAAACTGGACCTCTTCCTTACACCTTATGCAAAAATTAACTCAAAATGGAGAAAAGACTTAAATGTAAAACCCAAAACCATAAAAACCCTAGAAGAAAACCTAGGCAATGTCATTCAGGAAATAGGCATGGGCAAAGACTTCATGACAAAAATGGCAAAAGCAATTGTAACAAAAGCCAAAATTGACAAATGGGATCTAATTAAATTAAAGAGTTCTGCACAGCAAAAGAAACTATCATCAGAGTGAATAGGCAACCTACAGAACGGGAGAAAATTTTTGCAATCTACCCATCTGACAAAGGTCTAATATCCAGAATTTACAAGAAATTTAAACATAGTTGCAAGAAAAAAACAAACAACCCCATCAAAATATGGGCAAAGGATATGAACAGACATCTCTCAAAAGAAGACATTTACACAGCCAAAAACCAGATTAAAGAAAGCCCAACATCACTGATCATCAAAGAAATGCGAATCAAAACCACAATGAGATACTATCTCACACCTGTCAGAATGGTGATTATTAAAAAGTCAGGAAACAATAGATGCTGGTGAGGCTGTGGAGAAATAGGAACACTTTTATACTGTTGGTGGGAATGTAAATTAGTTCAACTATTGTGGAAGAGAGTATGCAATTCCTCAGGGATCTAGAGCCAGAAATACCATTTGACCCAGCAGACCCATTACTGGATATATACCCAAAAGAATATAAATCATTCTACTATAAAGACGCATGCACACATATGTTTATTGCAGCACTATTTACAATAGCAAAGACATGAAACCAACCCAAATGCCCATCAATGATAGATTGAATAAAGAAAATGTGGCACATATACACCATGGAATTCTATGCAGCCATAAAAGGGAATGACATCATGTCCTTTGCGGGGACATGGACAACACTGTAAGCCATCATCCTCAACAAACTAACACAGAAACAGAAAACCAACCACCGCATGTTCTCACTCATAAGTAGGAGTTGAACATTGAGAACCACAGGGACACAGAGAGGGGAACAACATATACCAGGGCCTGTTGGGGGTGGGGGGTAAGGGCAGGGAACTTAGAGGATGGGTCAATAGGTGCAGAGAACCACCATGGCACATGTATACCTACGTAACAAACCTGCACGTTGTGCACGTGTATCCCGTGTGGTTTTTTTCATTTGAAGAAATAAAGAAAAAGAAAAATTTTCTTATGTACTATCAGTTGGCCTGTCTTCAAGCTGATTCCTTCTTTTGTCCATTTAAATTTGCTGTCATGCCCCCTCTAGTGAATTTTTATTTATGTTATTGTACTTTCCAACTTCAGCATTTCTACTTTGTTCTTTTAAAAAAAAATTCTATTCAGTCTCTTTAATGACATTCTCTCTCTGACGAGACATCGTTCTCATTCTTTCCTTTAACTCTTTACAGTTTCCTTTAGTTCTTTGAACGTAGTTAAAATAGCCAATTACCATAGTTTTCTATTTTTTGTGTGTCTCAATTTTTTATTCTTGAAAACTGGTTGCTATTCCTATCAAACTACCATTGACATTCTGAATATTTTATATAATATTATGTGACAACTTTGGAAATCAGAGCTTCCCCTCTCTGTTGTTGTTTCTGTTGTATGTTGTTGCCACTGCTGCTGTTTAATTTCTCTCCTACACTAATTCTGTAAAGTCTGTATTTCTGCTATGTGTGGCCCCTGCAGTTTCTTGGTTAGTTTAGTAGTCAACTAATATTTGGACAGAGTTTTCCTTAAATTCCTGCAATCAACAAGTCTCCCAGCCTGTGTCCCCATATCTGTGTTGGGCACAAAGCGTTGAACTCTCCAGCAGGCAGTGTGTGTGTGTGTGTCTGTCTGTTTTTGTCTTTGTTTTTTTGCAACAGAGTCTCACTCTGTCACCCAGGCTGGAGTGCAGTGGTATGATCTCAAATCCCTGCAACTTGCACCTCCCAGATTCAAGCGATTCTCCCATCTCAGCCACCCAAGTAACTGAGATTATAGGAGTGCATCACCATGCCTGGCTATTTTCTTTTCTTTTTTTCTGTATGCTTAATAGAGACTGGGTTTCACCATGTTGGCTAGGCTGGTCTCGAGTGATTTGCCCGCCTCAGCCTTCCAAAGTGCTGGGATTACAGGCATGAGCCACTGGACACAATCTCAGCCATTTTTCTTAAATAGGTGCTTCTCAATATTTTCAGTTCTCAGCATGTTGCAAGCCTTTAGTTAATTTCCACAGTTGTAAAAAGGTTATTTTGACAGTGTTCTCATTGCTTTAAGGAGTACTGAATTTTTGGAGTTCCTTGCTTTGCTGTTTTGAAGGTGTTCCTTCTTGACTCTTTCTTATAATTTCCATCTCTGCCAAAATTCCCCATCTGTTTATGTATGTTGTCTATTTTTGTTATCAGATATTTTAACCTATTAATCCTAATTATTTTAAATTCTTTGATGGTTTCAAAATATTGCTCATATATCAATCTGTTGCTATTGATTGCTTTATCTCTTGGGATTTTGTTTCTTTGCTTTTTGTTTTTAATGTTTTCTTGACATCTCATAATTTTTTAACAGAATACCTGGCATCATCTGTAGGACAGTAGATACTGAAGTAAGCAGTATTTATGTCTGAAATGAGCACACCTTTTATGATAGGTCATTAGTGTGGAGGGGTTGAGTCAATCTAGTCAGGAGTTGAGTTGGTTTGCGCTTGCTGCTGTGGTTTCTTTCAGTGAACAACCAGTTTCAAATTCTTCTAGCTTAAGTTGTGATTCAGGTGGAAAGCGTGGGGATATTCTTGCCCCACAATCATCTTTTAGCTATGTCTGCCCACTGAACCACAGAGAGGACCTTTCTACTTGCCTTTGTCCTTTCCCTAGTCATAGACTATTATTGCTTGGTACATGCTGTGAGGCTCATGGTGGGGGTTAGGAGGGGTTCTCTGTTGCCCTGGTCAGCCTCAATCTTAGGCTGGCTCTGTGATCCTGGACTCTGCGAGCTGGGTTTTTAACAATGTTTCTGGGTGAGCATGGTGGCTCATGCCTGTAATCCCAGCACTTTGGGAGGCTGGAGTGAGAGGATCACTTGAGGTCAGAAGTTCAAGACCAGCCTGGCCAATGCAGTGAAGTCCTGTCTCTACTAAAAATACAAAAATTAGTGGGGCGTGGTGGCAGGCACGTGTAATTCCAGTTACTCGGGAGGCTGAGGTGAGAGAATTGCTTGAACCTGGGAGGCAGAGGTTGCAGTGAACCGAGATTTTACCATTGCACTCCAGCCTGGGCGACAGAGTGAGACTACATCTCAAAACAAAAAACAACAACAACAACAACAAAAACCAAAAAACAATGTTCCTTTCCCTTCCCAAAACATGGCAGTCAAACTTTTCCTGTATCTCTCAGGTGGATCTTGTGTGGCAGAGAATTCCCTCCTCTTTTCCCAGTGGTAGGGAATATCTAATGATACTGGCATAGCATCCTGGATCCACGGCTCTTTCCTCTTCCTCTTCCATGTGTAGAGGGATTCCGCCCCCCCCACCTCATTCTTTCCCCAGAAGCAATGGATCTTTTTTCAGCACCTGGAGGTGAGGGTTTGCCGTCCCTTCCCAGTAGCTTAAAACTTTTTCTGTGTGCATGAAAGGTCCAGGCAGGGGAGTGGGGTTTTTGTGCTTTCCCACAGCAGTGGCCAAACCTCTCCTACAAGCCCACACCGCTGAGGACGGCTCTCTGGTCTCCTGTCTGCCCCCAGTGTTTCTCCTGAGCAATCAAACAAAACAATCAAAATCAGCAGAGGCCAAGAACTGCCTCTGTGTCTGGGTCCTCGGGGGTTCTACACTGCCATGCGAGTCCATACTCAGCATTTAGCAATTTGTTAAGATGTTACCCAATTTCTTCTCACCTGCGTATGTGGCGACTACTGCCTCTTCTTCCTGCATTCTGCCACAGTGGACACAATCCCTGCATCTCCTCTCCGTGAGGTGGGGTCTTTCCTTCCTGGGATTTCAGGCTATTTGATTGCCCTACATCTGCCCAAGAAGTGCTCAAGAAAACTTATAATTTTGTGGTTTACCCAGCATTCTAAAATAAATCTCATTGTTAGGGTAAGAGTAATGGTCTTTCCAGCTTTTGACACCTTTAGTAGAAGAAGATCCATCACCCAGGGGTGCTGTGTGGCCCATGTGAAGAAACATAAGCTGAAGTTGTTTAGTAGATTCTATGTTCTTCACAACAATTAAAAGTGTTACATTTTTTCACAAGAGCAGCAGGCACTGTCTGCAGGATTGAAGCATCATTTGTGAAAGTAAACAAGATTACTATGAAAAAAATCAAAATGTTGACAGCAGAGGAGATTAATAGCGTCATGACAGAAATGACAGAATATATCACACAACAGAATGCTGAGCAGCAGTAACATGGCTGGATGGCTCACGCCTCTAAGCCCAGCACCTTGGGAGACCAAGGCAAGAGGATTGCTTGAGCCCAAGAGTTCGAGATCAGTCTGGACAACATGGCAAAATCCCATCTTTACCAAAAATAATATCAGAAAGTTAGCCACGTGTGGTGTCAAGCACTTGTAGTTTTAGCTACTCAGGAGGCTGAGGGAGGAGGATCACCTTAGCCCAGGAGGTGGAGGTTGCAGTGAGCTGAGATCACACCATTGCACTCCAACTGGGTGACAGAGCAAGACCCTTTCTCAGAAAAAAAGAATAACAGTAGCATGTGACTACTGAAAGCAGCCACACCGATGAATCAAAGAAATATGACAAGCTCGAGCAGCTAGACCTGGAGAGGACATGCAAGAGGATGTCATTCACAGAAAGTTCAGAACCAGGCAAAAATTCACATAATATATTTTAGGGTGTATCATATATGATAAATTATAGAGAAAAGCAGTGCTCGCTTCGGCAGCACATATACTAAAATTGGAACGATACAGAGAATTATAGAGAAAAGCAAGAGTATGATTAGCATAAATTGAGAGTAGCAGTCTCTCTTTTTTTTTTTTTTTGCAAGGGTCTTGCTATGTTGCCCAGGCTGGTCTCAAACTCCTCGCTTCAAGTGATCCTCCTGCCTTGGCCTCCCAAAGTGCTGGGATTACAGGTGTGAGCCACTGCACCTGGCCCAGTTACTATTTTTAAAGTAAGAAGTTTGTTAAAAAAAAAAAAAAAAAAAACTACAACTTAGGATTTCCATTTCCTGGGCAATTGTCCTATCACTTCATAGGTCTTTGAGGAAGGTTAGGTGTGATCCACAATTATGTGCCGTTCTGATTAAACATTAATTGTCTAGCTTCAGAGGGACAGCCTGAGTTAGGTCCTTTATCTGTGGTCGTGAGAACTTGACTCAGTGACATTGACTCATTGACTCACAGAATGCAAGCTTTATCACTAGGTCTTTTCACCTTGGGTTTACAGGGTCAGAAATGGAGGCTCTCCTTCAAAGGGGCACATTGAGAATTGAGAATTCAAGTTTCTCACTAGTCCAGGCAGGAGTGGGTACATGTTTACTGCAGAATAGAGTGGATCTGACCTGGCATAATAGCCTAGGAGTCTTCGAAGAAAGCCAGGTCCTGTCTTATCTCACTAGAGGAAAATCAGATGCCAGGTGCAGTGGTTCATGCCTGTAATCCCAGCACTTTGAGAGGCGGGGTGGGGGTGGGGGACAGATCACTGAGGTCAGGAGTTCAAGACCAGCCTGGCCAACATGGCAAAACCCATCTCTACTAAAAATACAAAAATTATCCAGGCTTGGTGGTGGGTGCCTGTAATCCCAGCTACTTGGGAGGCTGAGGCAGAAGAATCATTTGAACCCGAGAGGCAGGGGTTGCAGTGAGTCAAGATCGCACCACTGCACTCCAGCCTAGGAGACAAAGCAATACTTTGTCTCAAAAAATTAATTAATTAAAAAAAAAAAAGCTGGGTGTGTTTTGGCAGAGTCTAATCACTCATTCCTCTAAGAGGCACCAGAGGCCCATTATCAAGACAGGTGGAAAGTTGTTTGCAATACGTTTAATAAATTACTTACCCAGCACTTAGCTAGTCCCTGCTACATGCCAAGGCTCTTTATAAGTATTAGCCCATGTAATTCTCATAACAAACCTATGAAGTGGGTAATATTATTATCCCCATTTCAAGAGGAAGATATTTGCCTGAGGGGACGTAGTGAGTATGGGAGGCGAAACGTGGGTCCAGAAGCCCAGCTCCAGAGCCAGGGTTACCACTGTACTGGGCTGCCTTGCTGGTCTCCAGGAGCTCTCGCAATACCTGTGGCTGACCCATGGCTCCAGGACTTTAAGATCACCAGTCTGCATGGGCAGAGGGAGAGGATTAGCCCAGCTCCCTGTGCCAGTGTGCAGGTGCTGGCTTGTCTTCATAGAATTTGACTATTGGCCAGGAGCCAGTGGCAGGATTTACGTGACCCAAAGACCAGCCCAAAATGAATGACACTGGTGGCCCTCGTGCTAGGAGGACTGTCTTGCCTTCTTAGTACAGACTTTCCACAGCAGTGCTGGGTACAAAATCACAGGAAAGTACAAGAAGCAGGGTGGAAATGTGCATTCAAATGATAAGCTGGCCAAAGGATCTAGTGAGTCTGCTAGAAGAGCAAGGGTCAAGAAAGAGCTTGCAGCCTTGATCATCGTGTGCAAGTCTTTCCACGCCCTCACCTTCGGAATGAAAAGCTGCACCAGGAGGGAGTTCCCAAACATGGCTCTGCCTCTGAATTCCTGGAGAGAGAGCAGAAAAAAATATAGGCTTATCATCCCAACGTGCAATTCTGACTTATATGGGAAACTAGACACACCCCTCCAGGGTTCCAGTGATTATAGTGCTTCAGCCTCCTAAGTAGCTTGGATTTACAGGTGTGTGCCACCACGCCAGGCTAATTTTTTGTTATTTTTAGTAGAGACGAGATTTCACCATGTCGGCCAGGCTGGTCTTGAACTCCTGACCTTAAGTGATCCACCTGCCTCAGCCTCCCAAAGTGCTGGGATTACAGGCATGAGCCACCATGCCCGGCCCCAGCACAAAAATTTTGACAGCTCCATGTTCCTTTATAATCTTGAATTGTAATACATAATTTTACATAACTGTCATTGGTATGTATACAATTTGGTATATTTTAAATGCAACATATTTTTACCAACATTTTTCTTCTAAGGTAAGGCAGAAGAGGCAAGTGTTTTGCTCTTGATATTACACAATATTGATGGACACAATCGCCTTAAAAAAAATACTGCCCCATTGGGTTTAGCTCTTGAAGTTGCCTTGTAGAATATTTGAGAATAGTACACCAAATATACTATTGTGTGCTTGAGGAAGCTGAAGACAGGAAGTTGCCCATACCTCGTGTAGGGCTCATTCTCTGCACGCTGCTTGTGAAGCTCTCCATGAGTGCTGGTGAGCTTGACTTCCCAGGAACTGGGCTTGAACCTGGAGATATGGTATGGAGAGAGGGTAAGGAATTTCAGTGGTAAGAATTCTGGAATCATCCATGCTGAGGTTCTGCAGTGCCTGCTGCAAATTCCCAGTTCATTTAGATAAGAAAACTATCCTGGTCAACATGGTGAAACCCTGTCTCTACTAAAAATACAAAATCAGCTGGGCGTGGTGGCACATGCCTGTAATCCCAGCTACTTGGGAGGCTGAGGCAGGAGATTCACTTGAACCTGGAAGGCGGAGGTTGTGGTGAGCTGAGATAGTGCCATTGCACTCCAGCCTGGGCAAGAAGAACCAAACTCCATCTTAAAAAACAAAAAACAAAAGAAAAGAAATGCTCATACGCTTTGACCCGATAATTCCGTTTCTGGGATATTATACTAAGGAAATAATAAAAAATAGGAAAGAAATACTTTATGAACAATTTTGTTTATTGTACCATTATTCATACGAGGGCAAACAAACAACAACAAAAACAGCTCAATTAGAGACCTGTTAGGTAATTGCAGAATGGTTAAGTAATCTTTGCCATGTCAACTCAATGAAATATTACATGACCACTTAAAGGGATATTGACAGAGTTTGAAACGATGTGAAAAATTGCTTCTGTTACCCTAAGTGAGCCATGATTGCACCACTGCACTCCAGCCTGAGTGACAGAGCAAGACCCTATCTCAAAAAATAAATTAATAAAATAAAATAAAAAATTTAAAAAGCAAGATATAAATTTGAGACCAGGTCCAGTGACAGGCACCTGTAATCCCGGCACTTTGGGAGGCTGTGGTGGGAGGATCACTTGAAACCAGGAGTTCAAGACCAGCCTGAGAAACATAGTAACGCCCCGCCACCACCTCTATGAAAAGCAAAAAGCAGGATGTGTTGGTTTATGCCTATAGTCCCAGCTACTCAGGAGGCTGAGAGGGGAGGATTGCTTGAGCCCAAGAGTTTGCACCCCTGCATTCCAGCCTGGCTGACAAAGTGAGACAGTGTCTCAAAAAGAAACTAAAAATCAGGGCCAGGCACTGTGGCTCACACCTGTAATCCCAGCACTTTGGGAGACCAAGGCGGGTGGATCACAAGATCAGGAGACCGAGACCATCCTAGCTAACATGGTGAAAGCCCCATCTCTACTAAAAATGCAAAAAATTAGCTAAGCGTGGTGGTGCGTGCCTGTAGTCCCAGCTTGGGAGGCTGAGGCAGGAGAATTGCTTGGACCCAGGAGGACGTGATTGCAGTCAACAGAGACTGCGCCATTGCACTCTAGCCTGGGTGACAGAGTGAGACTTCGTCTTAAAAAAACAAAAAGAAAGAAACTCAAAATCACCAAGATGATGAGGCTTTTTTGAAAAGAACTTCAGAGTAATCCATTTAGAAATGATGACCTAGCTGGGTGCAGTGGCTCACGCCTGTAATCCCAGCACCCTGGAAGACTGAGGCAGGCAGATCCAGAGGTCAGGAGTTCAATACCAGCCTGGCCAACATGGTGAAACCCCGTCTCTAGTAAAAATACAAAAAATAGCCAGGCATAGTGATGGGCACCTGTAATCCCAGCTACTCGGGAGGCTGACGCAGGAGGAGTATCGCTTGAACCTGGGAGGCAGAGGTTGCAGTGAGCCGAGACCATGCCACTGCACTGCAGCCTGGGTGACTGAGCAAGACTCTATCTCAAAACAAACAAACAAACAAAAAAAACCAACAGAAATGATGTCCTAGAAAATAAATGTACACTGAGATGGGAAACCCATGAAAATGCCAAAGTGTTAGAATCTAGATCTGTGGATCCTGACTTTAGCTGCACATTGGAATTAACTGGTGAGTGGTTATAAATCTTGATGCCTGGCCACACCTAAACAATCAAATCAAAAAAAATTTTTGAATAAAAATTTGAATAAAACGTATGATAGAAATTTTGTAAAAACAAACACAACTCCATAAAGAAAGGACATTCTTTCTTCCTTTCTTTTGAAAATTTTTTCCTTTAAAAAGAAATCAAAATATAAAAGTGGTTGATTTGAATGGCAGGGAGGTAGGCAATTAATTTTTATCTTCAAGGGTTTTATTTTTCAAGTTTATTTGCTAACCATTGCTCAGTCAATAAAAATGATATAACAAGCAATTAATTAAATGTTTCATTGGCTCTGTATTGCCATGTAGAAAAATTCCACCTTTAATATAATATACCTGCAGGGTGTGGTGTGAGCCCTGCCAGCAACTGGCTTCCTCTCAGAAACTCACATCCTACTCTCTCAACCTTGCTGGCCTGCCCTCTGTGCTCT
This sequence comes from Cebus imitator, assembly GCF_001604975.1. NCBI lineage: Eukaryota > Metazoa > Chordata > Mammalia > Primates > Cebidae > Cebus > Cebus imitator. The sequence continues at coordinate 998,436 of NW_016107370.1, read as the reverse complement.
CTTACTCCTCTCATTTATTGTTGTTGTTTGTTTTGTTTTTTTGAGACAGATTCTTGCTCTGTTGCCTAGGCTGGAGTGCAGTGGTGTGATCTCAGCTCACTTCAACCTCTGCCTCCCGGGTTTAAGCATGATTGTATGCCTCAGCTTCTCAAGTAGCTGAGACTACAGCGCTTGCCACACGTCCAGCTATTTTTTCTTTTTCTTTCTTTTATTTTTTTTCATATTTTTAATAAAGACAAGGTTTCACCATGTTGACCAGGCTGGTTTTGAACTCCTGGCCTCAGGTGATCCACCTGCCTCAGCCTCTCAAAGCACTGGGATTACAGGTGTGAGCCACCACACTCAGCCCTCTCTGGGTTTTTCACGGGAATGCCTTCAACTATCCCCACTTCTCTGTAATTCCTGTTCTTTCAAGACTAAGCTTTGGTGCCATTACTTCTGGGGAGCTTTCCCTTACCATCGCAGCCTGGGTTAGAGGCCCCTCGTTGGTGTCCATGGAAGCCTGTGCTCATCTCTATCATAACATGTGATGCGTATTTTCTCATCTGATCATCTGTTTCTAGCCACGCAGTTCCTTGAAGCAGGATCTGTGCCTTTTCTATGTTTGTTTTCTTAGCGTTCAACTCACCAGTACTCAACAAATTAATAAATCAATAAATTAATATTTCTTTTCTTTTCTAAGCTTGTTAGAGGGATCACAGGAAGGAATACTTGGCTCCACAAGGCACATGTCCCTTCTCAAACACATCCTGGAGGATGATCACATCCTGTTTGCCCTTCCATGTAAAGCCCAGGGATACCTACACTCCTCCGTGCAGCACAGTGATGGGAATAGCAGTGGATATGGTTCTTTTTCCTAAGAGTCTAGTGTGGACATCAGAGCCTCCAGGTGCTCATTAGCATTTTTTCTAAGAATTACTGCTTGTGTGTTGTTTCTACTGGGAGGAAGTAAAACATAAATATTAAGAAAATAATGGACTGGGCAAGGTGGCTCATGCCTGTAATCCCAGCACTTTGGGAGGCCAAGGCAGGCAGATCACTGGAGGTCAGTTCTACAACGGCATGACCCACATGGTGATACCCTGTCTCTACTAAAAATACAAATACAAAAATTAGCCAGATGTAGTGGTGCATGCCTGAAAGTTCAGCTACTTGGGAGGCTGAGGCAAGAGAATCACTTGAACCTGGGAGGCAAAGATTGAGCCATTGCACTCCAGCCTGGGC
>NW_016107370.1:980307-993618 GCF_001604975.1 Cebus imitator | reverse complement strand
AGTTTTAGAAGCTGGTAAGTTCAAGTGGTGCTGTCATCTGGCAAGCTGTCCCATGGTAGAAGGGCAGAACATGGAAAGGTGAGAGAGGGTGAGAGTGAGAAAGGAAGAGAGTATGAGAGACAGAAAGGAAAAGGGGCCAAACTCCCACAATAATGGCATTAATCCACCATGAAGGCTCCACCCTCGTCCCAATCACCTCCAGAAAGCCCCACCTTTTGACACCACCACAGTGGCAATGAAGTTTGCAACACAAAGTCTTCCAGGGGATACATTTAAACCAAAGCCCTCGCCATCTACCTGCACTCTGCATTAGCTATCACAAAAGCCAAAGGAAGAAGGCAGTTCGGAAAAGATGCAGTGATCTGCTGGTTGAAATGCTCTTGACTTGTCAATAAAATGTAGACTGAAGATTGCCTAGTGGATTTGACAAGGGCAATTTTGGTGGCATTTTTGGGTCAGATATCTGAGTGGAGCAGGTTCAAGAGAGATCAAAGGAGAAGAAGTCAAGACAAAGCATAATGAGTCTTTGGGGAAAGTTTTGATATAGAAGACAACAGAAAAATGAGACACAGCTGGAGCAGAATGCAGGGTAAAGAGGGGATTGTTTTTTAACATAGGATCAAGGAAAGGGAACATTAGTAATTAATGATTCAGAGGAAAAAGGAGGGAAATTTCAGAACAAAGCCTAAGTTTCAGCTCTGTTGGCCTCACAATTCTAGCTCCACAATTATCTTAGTCAATCCAGGCTGTTATAACAAAGTACCACAAATGGGGTGGTTGATACACAACAGAAATTTATTTCTTATAGTTTTGGAGTTTTGAATTTCAACATCAAGGTGCCAGCATGATTGGGTTCTACTGAGTACTCTTCTGAGTAACAGACTGAGGTCTTTTCATTGTATCTTCATACGGTAGAGAAAAAGCGAGAGAATTCTTTGGGATCCTTTTTATAATAAGAGCACTAATCCTATTCATGAGGACTCTACCCTCATGACCTCATAACCTTCCAAAGCCCCCATCTCCTAATCTTATCACCTTAGGGGGAAGGATTTCAACATTGAATTTTGGGGCAGGCTAGGCTCGGTGACCACATCTGTAATCCCAGCACTTTGGGAGGCTGAGGTGGGTGGATCACCTGAGGTCAGAAGTTTGAGACCAGCCTGGCCAACATGGTTCAACCACATCTCTACTAAAAATACAAAATTAGCTGTGCATGGTGAGAGGTGCCTATAATCCCAGCTACTAGGGAGGCCGAGGCATGAGAATTGCCTAAACTTAAGAGGCAGAGGTTGCAGTGAGCCAAGATTGTGCCCCTTCCTGGGTGATACAGTGAGACCCTGGAAAGAGAGAAAGAAAGAAAGAAAGAAAGAGAGAAAGAGAGGAAGGGAGGAATGGAGGAAGGGAGAAAAGGCAGAAGGGAAGGAAGGAAGGAAGGAAGGAAGGAAGGAAGGAAGGAAGGAAGGAAGGAAGGAAGGAAGGAAGGAAGGGAAGGAAGGAAGGAAAATTTGGGGGAAACAAATATCAGTCTATTGCAAAAATATTTCCACAATATTTTGATTTTCCTATTCTTGTTATTCCTTTCTTAGAGATCCCTTTTGATACAGAATCTAATCAATTCACATATCATTGCATGCGTTTAGGCTACTTACCATCATGTATCAAATGGCATTTCTGGAGTACGACAAGATCAAATTTGAAGTACCCACCAGTGCAAAAAAGGGTGTTTTTATGTATCCTTGAAAGATTGGTGGATTTTGTGAAATCTGTCCAGGATTTTTGGTCCTAGCAATGTGTGTGCTTCTGGTCGCGATATACTATTAAAGCAAACAGCAAGCAATCTGATAGCTGCTTCCCAGCTGCCACATAGAAGGCTAGACAATTTTCTGGTCATAACGACGTTCACAGCTCAAATTGTGCCACAGACCCAAGAACTTAATCCCCAGCTTCTAGTTCTCTTCGTGGAAACCATTATCTTTTGTCACCTTCTGTGGTCCCTCAGTAGGAAAATCTCTACTTGTCCAATATGCTGGCCATTAGCAATCGGAAATTTCACTCCTGAGAATGCTGCTTACAGAGAATGGGACGATTTGCAGTGCATTTATTGTACCCTATGTTCTTTAAAATTTATGAGGCCATTTGCCTGGGTCCTTATTGCTGAAAGTGAATTGACCATTAACAGGAGACTATTAGCTGCTAAGTGGAATCTGTTGTAGGGTATTCTCAAAGACCATTAGCTTTTCATCGGAGGGCAATTGGTGTTTACTGTTTATTGTGTGCTTCAATTGCATGCATTGTTCCCCTGAGATTGTAAAACCTTTAAAAGCATTGAGAATAGCTTTTAAAAATCCACTTGAAAATGTGCAAGCAGTTTCACTAGATACAGCTAGAGAATAAGAGGAAGAGCTGATCACCAGGGCTTTGTTTTACTCATGATCAGTCTGGTATATTTGCCTTCTAACTCGGTGGATTATTCCCCTTCCCCTGAGCTTCAGAGCTAACTGTAAATAATGTGCATCAAGTCATTTCACCCTAAATGCAAATACCAGTCCTGGAACAAATATTAAATAGCACCAATTGAGGCTTTTATGTTCTTTATCAAACCCCAATGTAAACAGGGCTTCTGAAAAGACGTTCTTTTCTGTGCATGCAATTCTGATATTTAGTCTTCAGGACACAACCTTTACACTCAGCCTCTGCCTTTGCCGAAGAGTTAACTGGGGAATGGGGAAATTGTTGTGCCCTGTTCAAGAAGATTGGGTAGGCAGGGCAATGTGTAATCTCAACACTGTGGGAGGCCAAGGTGGGAGGATCCCTTGAATCCTGGAGTTCGAGACCAGCTTGGGCAACAAAGTGAGACGCCCCACCCCCCCGCCATCTCTACAAAATTAGCCGGGTGTGGTGGTGCATGCCTGTAGTTCCAACTACTCTGGAGACTGAAGGTGAAGGATAGCATGAGCCCAGGAGTTCGAGGCTGCATGCAGTGAGCTATGATTGTGCCACTGTACTCCAGGCTGGATGACAGAGCAAGACCCTGTCTCCAAAAAGAAAACAAAAAAAAAAGTAGGAAGATTGGGTGGTAGCCTGGTAGCATTGGGAATAAAACCCAGGTCTCTAGCTGCCAGCCCAGGGCTCCCCGCCCTTCCTCTCCAGCTGTACCCATTTCAGTGGTTAAGGAGCTATAATGAGGTTGTATCTAAGACTTGCTTGTCTCTTTCCACCCTGAGCCTGATGCTCTTGCAACAAAGAAGAGAAGAATTAAATGCAAAAGGAATCCCTTCTTATTGCCAGAAAGGGGAAGAAAGGAGTCTTTCTGTCCCAGGCTCAAGAGGGAGGCACAAAGTCTTTCAGGAGTGGGGCAAAGGGGGTGGCCCTCTTCATTTGAATGCTGTGAGGGAATAGGAGAAAGAGAGGAGAAGAAGGAGGAATCCCTCCTTATAGAAGGGTGAAGTGGGAGGAGATAATTCTCTACTCCATCCCCTCTAGGCAGTTCAGCCCAGGATTCCTTCTTCCTACCTGCTGCAACAGTCTCCCAACTTATGCCCCTCCTCCAACCTGGCACCCACAGAGCAGCCCTGATGAACTCTAAAATGTAAGTTTAGGCCAGGCACGGTGGCTCACACCTGTAGTCCCAGTACTTTGGGAGGCTGAGGCAGGTGGATCACCTGAGGTCAGGATTTTGAGACCGGCCTACCCAATATGGTCAAACCCTACTAAAAATACAAAAATTAGCCAGGCATGGTGGTACATGCCTGTAATCTTACCTACCAGGGAAACGGAGGCAGGAGAATCACTTGTAGTCAGGAGGCAGGCAGAGGTTGCAGTGAGCTGAGATAGCGCCACTGCACTCCAGCCTGGGCGATAGAACAAGACTCTGTCTTAAAAATAAAATGTAGGTTTGATTGCTCCCTAAAGGGGAACATCACCACCACCACCACCACAACCCTGTGGCCACAGCAGGATATAAAGCCCAAACTCCATGACAGGCCTTTAGGCTGCTCCTGATCTGAACATGCTTCTCAGCCAAGGCTTGCAGCAGCCACGCCCACCCCAGGCCGCAGTCTCTGGTTCTGCTACTGGAAGGCCCTCCCCCTTTCCCCAGCCACTCTTGGAATAATGAATGACCTATTTAATGTGTGTCTTCCCCCAACACATGTATGTCTCATTGGGGCTGGGTTACACTTCTCTGTTGCTGTTGCATTCCTAGCTTGAGCACAATGCCTAGGTCTTGAGGTCCTTGATAAATACATGAAAATTAAATGAACAAGTGAAAGTCTATATGTCCTTTGTGGCTCAAAACAGAAGTTTCTTCCGCCAGGGAGCTTTTCCATAGTTCCAAAAGTCTGGCAGGTGCTGGCCTGGGCACTCCCATTGCAGCTCAGCCCCCCTGGCCCATCTCACACTGAGGGGTAATTGCCTAACTCCTCTCTGTCTCCCCCAGGCCTTGAGGCTGAGAGCCCAGAGAATGAGTCAGCCTTCTTAGGGGCTTATTCCCACTACCTAGCACGAAGCCTGGCACAGCGATCATACTCGATATTTGTCAAATGAAAGACTGTATGCCCACCTTTCCTGATTCTTTAAGCCACTCAAGAAGGGTGAAAAGCAATAATATCATCATCTATTCACTGAGTGTTTATTTTGTATGGGGCATTGTGACAAGCACGCCGCGCCCATCACCAGGCATGCCTAGATGTCCCTAGCTGACTGCAACTGAGGACACTCATTATTACCCAAATTGTCATGATTGTGAACACCCACTTCTACCACCAGCTTAGTCTACCTTAAAATGGAAGAGCAATGTTTACCTCGCTAGCTCTTCCTCTCTCCGATTTGCCTTATCTGGTTTCTGTGAATTTGTTTAATACCCACAGCCTCTTTCTCTCTTTCACTCACTTCCCGCCCCATCTCCTCTTTTATAGTTTTCTCTGCTTCTTTATGTAAAGCAAGTACTTTAGCTGGAAGACACTGTAAATTAACTTCTCTGTGTCTTCCTTTCATAAGTATAAATTGGAGGTAACAATAATACTTACCTCTTCTACCATTAAGTGCCATAAAAAAAAATACCTTTTTCCCAGGGTTATTGGGAGAAATAAAGAAAACTATACATTTAAAGTACTTAGAGCAGTGCCTGCCACATAAGTTCTGCTGCTGCTTTGGTGTATGTGCTTGGCTGAGGAGCCAATGGGGCGAAGCTACCATCTGTGGGATTATGACTGAACGCCTCTAAGTCAGAATCCCGCCCAGGTGGAACCATACCGCAGCGCCGCGGGGCCTCGGTTGGCCTCGGATAGCCCGTCCCCCGCCGTCCCCGCCTGCGGGCCGCTCCGCCCCGCGCCCGGCGTGTCCCGCCGCGCGCCAGGACCGGGGTCCGGTGCGGAATGCCCCTAGACCTGGGAAACGGGGTGCGGCCGGAAAGGCGGCCGCCCCCTCGCCCGTCACGCAAGGCAAATTTGTGGGGAACCTGACGCTAAACCATTCATAGACGACCTGCTCCTGGGTCGGGGTTTGCTACGTAGCAGAGCAGCCCCCTCGCTGCCATCTATTGAAAGTCAGCTCTCGACACAAGGGGTTGCGCGCGCGCACACACACACACACACACACACAAGTGCTGCTGCTGCTATAAATCTGTGGACCTTCCCGGAACACACAGGCCCAACTCAGCTTTATTCTTCACCACTCAGTTAAGCCATCAGCACAGATCAGCCAGCATTTCTTCCTATTTCCAGACTCCCAGAGGATCCAGCCTAGGCCAGGCATTTAATCAGCTATTTAAAGTCGTTGGGGGGCCAGGGATGATGGCTTATGCCTATAATCCTAGCACTTTGGGAGGCCGAAGCTGGTGAATCACCTGAGTTCAGGAGTTCGAGACCCCGCCTGGCCAACATAGTGAAACCCCATCTCTACTAAAAATACAAAAACTAGCCCGGCATGGTGGTGCATACCTGTAATCCCAGCTACTCAGGAGACTGAATAGGGAGGATCATCTGAAACTGGGAGGTGGAGGTTGCAGTGAGCTGAGATCGAGCCTCTGCATTCCAGTCTGGGCAACAGAGCCAGACTCCCTGTCAAAATAAACAAACAAACAAACAAATAAATAAAATAAAGAGGTTGGGTTTTGAAGTTGGAGATGAAGTGCAAGATTATATCACCCATTATGGGCTGAATGGTGTCCACTCCTAAACTCATGTGTTGAAGCCCTAAGCCCCAGTATCTCAGAACGCAGCTGTATTTGGAACTAGGACCTTTGAAGACGTAAGCAAGTGAAAATGAGATTATATGGGTAGGTTAATACAATTGGACTGGTGTCCTTCTAAGGAGAAGAAATCTGGACACAGGAAGAGACACCAGGGTTGCACACATGCTCAGAAGGAAGACCTTATGAGGACCCAGCAAGAAGACGGCCATCAGCATGCCAAGCCAAAGCCTCAGGAGAAGTCGAGCCTGTGGACAACCTGATCTTGGACTGACAGGCTTCACACCTATGAGACAATAACTGTCTGCTATTTAAGCCGCCCAGTCCGTGGTGTTTTGTTATGGCAGCCCTAGCAAACTAATATAGTACCCAGAGACATTTGTTGGCCCTCATTTTTTAAAGTCTGTTTACATGAGATTAGTTTTCATGGTCCAGAAAGACAAAAAAAAAAAAAAAAAGTTGCCTTTAAAACATACTACCTAGGCTGGGCATGGTGGCTCACACCTATAATCCCAGCACTTTGGGAGGCCAAGGCAGGCAGATCGTCTGAGGTCAGGAGTTCGAGACCAGCCTGGCCAACATGGTGAAACCCCATCTCCACTAAAAATACAAAAGAAAATTAGCAGGTCGTGGTGGTGCATGCCTGTAGTCCCAGCTACTCAGAAATCTGAGGCAGGAGAATCACTTAAACCTGGGAGGCAGAGGTTGCTGTGAGCCTAGATTGCACCACAGCACACTGACCTGGGCAACAGAACGAGACTCCATCTAAAAAAAAAAAAAAAAAAAAAAAACCTGGAACACAGTCAGGGATCTACTACCAGGAATGACTAAAATTTTTGGTTATTGTCATTGCTGCTGTACTGTTTTTGTTTTTGGTGGTGGCGGCCATGGTGCTATGATTTTCATTGAAAGGAGGAATCACTCAGACCACTCTACAGGCCAGAAGTTTCAGAGACTCTCAGGATAAACGCAAAAATAATGACTGTGTTTCTACACATAAGATGTTTTCAGATGTTCAGATTCCATAGATAAAACTGAAGGTCATTTATTTGAATTCAAAATTAGGGTTGAGCATAATGATGATAGTAAAAATGGGGAAAACATTAAAAATAGTAAAAGCAGAATAGAAATTGTGAATCAAAGAGGGAGGAAAAGCTGATAACTCTGTCAGTAATGGAGGAAATAAGAAAGTCAATCAATGATTTAGGTAAATCATTGATAAAAGTTTTTCTCATTATTTATTTATCATATCAGTTTAACAAAATGCTTTCTGCAGCAACTTTGGTTTTGCTTTTTTTGAGGCAAAGACATGTTCTAGCCTCCTTTTTTTCCGTGAAAATGAAGCACAGTTGGATAGTTGGTGCTCTGAGTCACTGGATTCCATGGTGTCTGTTGTCTTGCCTTAGAATCTAGCCAGGTTTTTTACATTGTTTCTATGGGAATATTGTGTTTTGTATCCCAAATAACAAAATTCCAGATGAATTTTGGACTACAACATGTTTATAGCTTGGGCCGATGATCTTCCATTTCAAAAGAGAGGCTGAAGTTCCTGCAAACACTCAGATTGGTACATCACATCCTCTAAAGAAAACATAAACCATCACATTACAAAGAATTGAAATGTATTCCTTATTGTGTAACTGGGTTCAAAACATGAGAGGCTAACTTAAAGCCTGTTAAACTATGACTTACGTATTAGTGAATTAGTCCTCTTTAATTTTCGTGTATTCCAAAGTTTCTACAACAAACTTGTTTTACCTTTGTAATCAGAAAATGGATACAAAAAACAGTTCAATTTCTTTTTTGAGATAAGTCTCACTCTCTCGCCTAGGCTGGAGTGCAGTGGCTCAGTGCAGCCTTGACTTCCTGGGCTCCAGATGATCCTCCCACCTCAGCCTCCTGAGTAACTGGGACTATGGGTACATGCTACCACTCTTGGATAATTTTTTGTAGAGATGGGGTTTCGCCATGTTGCCCAGGCTGCAAATGCTTTTTAAAAAGAGATTCCGGAGCTTCCTTTAACATAATTAAAGAAAAAAATCATTAAAGTTGAAAAAATTCCTTTTGACTCCAGAAAGATTTTTTTGAATCCTGCCTTTCTGGAGCAATGCCACAAACATCGTTCTTCATGAGCTGAGTTCATTTTTGAATGGAAGATTGAGAAAGAACCGTGAAGAGGGTCATGTTCATTATTTGCACATAACCTTGTAAACTTTAACTGATCCTTTCCCATCTGTTATCAACCACACCTGCAGAATGGACTGGAGATAACAAAAGAGACATTCAGGGGCATAAAACTATAGCTAAAACATTCCAAAGTCAAAGGCACCTCTTTAGGAAGTCTACGTAGATAGCTGGGGATTTTTCTTAATAGTTAACTTACTCACATAGCTCACAAATTTAAAAATAGAAAATGTGTATTCCAGGGAATACTTTTTAAAATCCTTCGTCTCTGGATTTTTCATCTCTCCAGCCCTCACAGGTAACAACTTACTCTTATTTATTAGTTTCATGTCTATTCTCCCAGAATTTCTTTAGGCAAAACAAGAGTATGTGACCTCATATACATTTTAAGCTGTGGATCATTCAAAGGGCACCATATCAGGTGGAAATGATCTTTCTTACAGAATTTTGTTGTTGTTGTTATAAGAAGAAAATATTATAGTGACCCTTATATGACTTTATTCTCTAGCAACGGTAGAGATAGTCCAGCCTATTAACCAGTATTAGGAGTCAATAGACCATTAGTTTGACATATGACTCTGAACTGTTTTTCCTCGTGCTTTAGCTGAGAAAGAGAATCTGCATTCGTGAGTGTGAAGGCTAAATGGGACAAGGACATGTCAGGCTCTGACAGGTACAAATACAGGAAGATGATATTAATGATTACCTTTATGTGGGCCATGATATCTTCTAACCTTCATTTGATATCAATGAACAGCCTTAAATTGTGGCTCAAAAGTATTAAGCCAGATTTACGAAGCAAGGTTGCTGTTATCAAATATGATTTCTACAAGGGACTGATCAACCCAACCTGCTTTTATTGCTTGCAGATGTCACTGCCATTAGCCAAAGTTTATCGAGCCTCTGTGATATGCCTTCTACAATTCATGATGAGACTAATGAATTGGGAGAGACCTCTGGACCTCCATAATGACTAAGAAGGCAGTTGGTATCCTGCGATAGAAGGGGACTCAGGGAGAGGAGCATCATACACTGGGGGCCACTGGGGCGGTGGCTATGGGAGGGACAGAGTGGGTGGGAAGGGTGGAGAGGGCTAACATGGGGAGAAATGCCAGATATAGTATGCACCTAAGCAACAACTCTGCATGACCTGCACATGTACCCCAGGGCCTAAAGCAAAATTTAAAAAAATAAAAAAAAAAGAAGGGGCCTATGGAGATTTGCAAAGGAAGTGAGGGAGGTCTGCCTTCTTTCTTTAATATATCTGAGACCAGGTAAATTGAATAGCTGCATGGGCTTTCACAGCCCTGTTTTGCATAAATCAGTGTTAATTTACAGGTTATGTTAAAAACCTAGTACAGTGTCTTTTAAAAAATTATGAAAAAAATTTTATGTAATTCATATTACATATTATATATTTCTGAACATTTAAGGCTACATTTCAGACATCAGGTTCCTTAATCCTAAACGATTAGGTATGTTTATTTTCCAAGAACAAGGACATTTATTTGCATAACCACGGTACAGCTACCAAAATCAGGAAATTTAACATCGAAACAATATTATTATCCAATTTATAGACCCTATCTGAATTTTACCAATTGTCTCAAAAATGTCCTCTATAGCAGTTTTTATGTTTTCTGGTAAGAAATGCAATCCAGGATCACTCAAATGCATTTTATTCTAATATGTCTTTAATCTTCTTTGTAATGGCACAATTCTTCAGCTTTTATTTATCTTTCATCATAAGGGCATTTGTGAAAAATACAGTTCCTTTGTAAATATCTCCCAATTTTTGTTTGTTTGATGTATCCTCATGACCAAACTCAGGTTGTACAAAAATGGAAGGACTATAAAGGACATGAACTCATTGATTTTTATGGCTGCAAACTTAAAGTCCAATTAAAAAAAATACTTCAAAAATTAAAAAAAAATGGAAGGACTACTAGGCAAGTGATGTTGTATTCTTTTTAGTTCTTTCACTTTTTTAAATTTGTTTTTTGAGACAGGGTCTCACTCTGGCACTCACTCTAGTATGGAGTGCAGTGGTGCGATCACAGCTCACTGCAACCTTGACCTCCCTATAGCCAGGCTGGAGTGCAATGGCATGATCATGGCTCACTGCAGCCTCAACCTCCTGAGCTCGAGCAATCCTCCTGCCTCAGCCTCCCTAATAGCTAAGACTATAGGCGCATGCTACCACACCCAGCTTCAGTATGATTCTAACAAAAACTCCAACAGGTTTTTTTTCTTTCTCTTAGTGGAGTTTAATAAACTAGCTCTAAAATTGTATATGGAAATGTAAAGGACCAAGAATAGCCAAACAAAGTGAACGGACATGCTTTACTAAATATCAGAATTTTTACAACATTCATATACAGAATGTCATATATATATATATATCACTCTGTTGCCCAGACCATAGTGTGGTGGCGTGATCTCAGCTCTCTGCAACCTCTACCTCCTGGGTTCAAGTGATTTTCCTGCCCCAGCCTCCCGAGCAGCTGGAATTACAAGCATGTGCCACCACACCAGGCTAATTTTTGTATTATTGTAGACATAGGGTTTCACTATGTTGGCGAGGCTGGTCTAGAACTCCTGACCTCAAATGATCTGCCCGCCTCAGCCCCCCAAAGTGCTGGGATTACAGGCATGAGCCACCAAGCCTGGCTGCCTGGTTGTTTTTATTCTGTGCTGAACTTTATATTTGCAAAATTGTTTCTAGAAATAATTTGATGCCTAGGTTGATGCTATCTTTCTCTAGAGAAATTTGCCCCTGCCAGAAGCCTTGGACACTAGCAATCCAATTTAAGAGACTGAGAGGATTTGAGGCTGAGGTGCAGTCCCGACAATGGTACACTAACTTCTAATTCAACCTATTCATAGACTATAGTCCTTCAGGGTTCTAACACAAAGCAAAATGTACTCTTCCTGAAAGCCCTGGACCCTGGCATGCCAGTGCACCCTTCCCTGCAATCCCTACAAGGTTGTCCAAAAGCGTTGCTCAGCCTCTCAGCCTTCCCTTCTTAGATCATCAAATAACAGAGAAAATGCAGCTCCCCTCCCTGAGATTCCATTCTCCCTAGATCTTAGCATTACAACTACTCCCTTTGTACTCACTTATTATGATAGAGATTCCTGTATAACATATGAATATATGAATTTGTCCATTTAACTTAATTTTTCAAATGAACTGGCAAAAAGTTGTTCACAACTTACTCATATGTTTTTTAATGCCTGTGGCACGTAAGTATGTTCCTTTTTTTCTTTTCTCTCTCTNGCTCTTGCTCAGCCACCCAGGCTGGAATGCAGTGGTGCAATCATGGCTCACTGCAGCCTCAAGCTCCTGGGCTTAAGCAGTCCTCCCACCTCAGCCTCTTAAGCAGCTGGGACCACAGGTGCATGCCACCACATCCAGCTAATTTTTTTATTTTTAAAAATACCACATATTTAAATAATTTGCAGAGACAGAGTCTTGCCATGTTGCTCAGTCTGGTCTCCAACTCCTGGCCTCAAGCAATCCCCCCGCTTTGGCCTCCCAAAGTACTGATATTGCAGGCATGAGCCACTGTGCCTGGCTTGTAATGTTCCTTCTTCGTTCGTAACATATTTGTGTTCTCACTCTCTTTCCAGAGTTTTGCCATGTATTTATTCTCATCAAATAGTCAATTCATAATTGTGTCATTCTTCTCTATTGTATGCCTGTTTTATTTTTCTTTTGAGAGAGGCCCTAACTCCGTCACCTAGGCTGGAGTGCAGTGGCACAATCATGGCTCACTGCAGCCTCAACTTCCTGGGCTCAAACAATCCTCTCACCTCAGCCTCCCAAATAGCTGGACTTACAGGCACGTGCTACCACACCAGGCTAATTGTATGTATGTTTGTTTGTTTGTTTTAGAGATGAGGTCTCGATATGTTGTCTAGGCTGGTCTTCAGCTCCTGGGCTTAAGCAGTCCTCTGGCTTCAGCCTCCCAAAGTGTTGAGATTATAGGCATGAGCCACTGCACCCAGCAGTATATTTGTTTTCTACTTCATTGTTTTCTATTCTTATCTTTCTACTACTTACTTTTTATTCACTTTCTTATTACTACTATATATTTACTTATTTTATATTCTTTAGGCTTATTTTGTGGCTCTGTAGGTTCTTTAGATGGATACTCAGCTCATTAATTTTTAGCCTTTCATCATTTCTATCTGATATGGTTTGGCTCTGTGCCCCCGCTCAAATCTCACCTTGTAGCTCCCATAATTCCCACTTGTGGGAGGGACCCAGTGGAAGATAATTGAATTATGGAGCAGAATCTTTCCTGTGCTATTCTTGTGATAGTGAATGGGTCTCACAAGATCTGATGGTTTTAAAAACGGGAGTTTCCCTGCACTAGCTCGCTTTTTGCCTGCTGCCATCCACTTAAGATGTGACTTGCTCCTCTTTGCCTTCTGCCATGATAGTGAGGCCTCCCCAGCCATGTGGAACTGGAAGTCCAATAAACCTCTTTATTTTGTAAATTGTCCAGTCTCAGGTATGTCTTTATCAGCAGCATGAAAGTGAACTAACACACCATCTTAGTCTATTTTAAGCTGTGTATTACATGCAAATATAAGTCTGCAAATTTTCACCTATTTTCTATGCCAGTTGTACTCTCATATTTAAATATATGATATTTCATTATTATTCATTCAAATTTAAAAAAATTTTTTCAGTAGGATGTATTCTTTAATCTGTAGGGTTCTTAAAACAATTTGTTAATTTTTGAACATATGAGAATTCTCTCCTTTTTTAAAATTTTAAATAGAGATAGGGTTTCACCATGTTGCCTACGCTGGTCTTGAACTCCTGGGCTCAAGTGATCCACCCACCTCAGCCTCCCAAAGTGCTGGGATTATAGATGGTGAGCCTCCATGCTCAACCATGAGAATTTTCTTTTTTTTTTTTTTTT
>NW_016107370.1:975337-977077 GCF_001604975.1 Cebus imitator | reverse complement strand
TTTTGAGACAGAGTCTCACTCTGTTGCCCAGGCTGGAGTAAAATGGCACAATCTTGGCTCACTGCAACCTCCGCCTCCCAGGTTCAAGCAATTCTCCTGCCTCAGCCTCCCGAGTAGCTAGGACTACAGGTGCATACCACAACATCCAGCTAATTTTGTATTTTTATAGAGACGGGATTTCACCATGTTGTCCAGGCTGGTCTCAGAGTCCTGACCTCCAGTAATCCACCCAACTCAGCCTCCCAAAGTGTTGGGATTACAGGTGTGAGCCATCGGGGGGCCCAGCCTGGGAATTTTCTATATAAATTTGTTGTTGATTTCTATTAAATTTCATTTGGTGAGAGAAGATGCTGTGACTTCTTTCAAGCCTTTGAAATTTGTTGAGACGTGAGTACTGCATAGTCTTGGATTGCCCTTGAGAGTTACTCTCCACCGTCTTCTTTGCTCTGAATGGCTGGGGGTTAATCTTTATTCACGGAGTCATCAAGTCTCCTTTATCTACTAGCTTCTATGTTCTGCCATATAGCAAGGTGGTGACTAGCAGGTTTTAGGTTTCAGAGGACATTTGAAACATTTATGGCTGCCTGTGTGCAGGGGCTCACACCTGTAATCCCAGCACTTTGGGAGGAGGAGGCAGGCGGATCGCGAGATCCAGGAGTTCGAGATGACCAACATAGCAAAACCTCATCTCTACTAAAAATACAAAAAAAAAAAGAAAGAAAGAAAGAAAAAGGAAAAAAAGAAACATTCATGGCTATATTGTTCACTATTGCTCCCCAACTGAAACAACCCAAATTTTAATCAGCAGTGGAGTATATTTAAAAAACAAACATTGTGGTGTCTTATACAATGAAAAACTGTACAGTAATAAAATGGCAAATTACAGCTACTTGTGTATGAACTTCACGAACATTAAAAAAAAGCAAGCCAAGAAGGAAGAGGAGGAGAAAAAAGAATGCATATGTTGAATATGGTCCTCTTTTCAACAAATAAAGCAAAATAAGCTATACTGTTTAGAAATGCATACATACATGGCAAAGTTATAAGAGACTCAAGAAAATGTTAATTCCAAGTGTCAGGATAGGGGCCCAGTCTAGAAAGGACTGAAGCATTCTCATCTAGGAGGGACACACAGACATGTGTCTATGTTGATGTCTTAACTTGAGTGGTGGTTATACAGACCTTTGCTTTAACATTCTTCTTCAAGCCAGGGATCAGCAAATTATGACCTGTGGGTTAAATCAGCCCAGTATCTGTTTTTATAAATAAAGTTCTGTTGGAACACAGCTACGTTCATCCATTATGTATTGTGTATAGCTGCTCCCATGCTATAATAGCAGGCCAGGGCAGTTTTAACAGAGACTAAGCTAAAAATATTTACTATCAGGCCTAGGGGAATGCATAAAACATGTATGTATGGTTTCAACCAGAGGTTGCTTTAAACCATATATGTAAATTTTGCTCGCTCTTCTGTATGGATGATACATTTCACATTTTTAAAAGAGGAAATAGAAAAGGAAAGAAATTGAATAAGATTAGCTCCTAATATGCTTAATGTGTACTCACTGATTTTATAACTAAAACCCACTCATGCCACTTCATGTAAAGGGAGATTTATTATAAAGAGATAGATCTTAAGGAACCCAACTGAACTTCAGAAGTGGAAGTAGCAACTCCGGGCAGTTTTTTTTTTTTTTTTTTTTTTTTTTTTTTTTTTTTTTTTTTTTTTTTTTTTTTTTT
>NW_016107370.1:970021-975172 GCF_001604975.1 Cebus imitator | reverse complement strand
TGGAGTTTTGCTCTCATTGCCCAGGCTGAAGTGCAATGGTGCCATCTTGGCTCACCACAACCTCCACCTCCCAGGTTCAAGCAATTCTCCTGCCTCAGCCTCCCGAGTAGCTGTGATTACAGGCATACACCACCACACCCAGCTAATTTTGTTATTTTTAATAGAGATGGGGTTTCTCCCTATTGGTCAGGCTGTTCTCAAACTCCCGACCTGAGGTGATCTGCCCTCCTTGGCCTCCCAAAGTGCTGGGATTAGGGACGTGAGCCACCCCCCAGCTGAAGGACAGCATTTCTAAGGAGAGATTGTGGGTGGGAAGCAATGATTTCATGTATGTAACAAAATAAGAAAGGAACTAGGCTGGACTTTGTTCAGAGGATAATAAACAGTGGGTGAGTGACAGATGGGGAAAGACATTGCAAGGTCCTTTCAAAGTGTGTATAATGATTAATTTGCATCCTGTATTTAAAATATTTATAAATTATTTCAAGTCCTTGAAAGAGAAGTCTAAATGTGGGATCAGAATGAAGGAGAATGGTGAATTTTCTATAATGTGCAATCAAGCAAACTAGTGGAAAAAATGATAAAAGGCAAAAAAGCTAACAACGACAGTGAAATAAAGCCTTCAAAAGAGTTTGATTTGCAAATTAGTACATGAGAGTTTACACATTTAAATAATTTTCTACACCACAATAGTAGTCCTTGTATGTATGATACACATGCTGCCCGGTGCAAGTCGGGATGTTTTGAATACTTACTAGAGGAGATGTGCTGGGCCCTTCATGAAGAGCAGAAGTCAGCTAAACTACCTCGTGCTTTGAGGTGCAAATGTGAATGAAATAAGCAGGAACTCCATCCCACGTGCAGTGGGACAGGAGTGGCGCAGCTCTTCCAGCCACCTCTGGCTCAGTTGGCTTCTTCAAGGCTCGCTCGTGGGTTCTGTGTACGGGTGCCCCACCTTGACTCCCCAGATGAGAACACAACGTCCTTTTCTCTTTCTCTCCCCCAGGTGTCATAAGTGTTAATTAAAGGTTGAGGACACGAGTAAGAGGTGGCCGTCATCGCATTGGGGGACGCGCTGGTACTCCTGGGCAGGCAGCCTAACACTGAACAATGCACACTCTCTCCTTCAGTCCTGAGAATTTCTTGGCAAACCTTCACCCCTAGGTGGGCTTTCCTCCACAGGCTGCAAGGCTTCCGCCAAGAGGCTCTGACCTCCTGCTCCTCACCCCCATCACAGACTCCCTCATTCCTCTAGCCTCCTTCCTTGGATCTCTGCCAGCTCAATCAGCCTTGTTTCATTGTGCAAAACACCCCAAGTCACACCTCAGACAAACATTTATTCATAAACTGTTCTTGCACCCCGGCCTCCCCAGGGGAACATCCGTCCTCTACAGGACTAGCTCATGGTAAAGCAGTGAATAAAATTTGTGAATAAAATTTATTCAGAGCATCTATTATGTGCTGGGTTCTTGAAAACACAGTAAGTTCTTGAAAAACCTTTATAACCCCAAGAAAGCCAGCATGTTAACAAAGTGCATGCAAAAAATTATAACGGAAGTAAAACCTTACCGTAAATTGGGGTTGGAATAGATCGTGTGGGCGGTGGACTGGGTTTCTGTTTCTCTTCATTAGACAGTGGCTGCAGTGGATGTCAATTGGTACAAATTTTTCGAAATGTACCATACATGCCCAAAGGTAGAATGACTCATTAAAAGGTGCGAACGTTTTTAAAGGCTGTGGACATATATATTGCCAACATGCTTTCCAGTAAATTGTAGCAATTCACACTTTCCCCAGCAATACAGAGGGCTCTCTGCATCTTTAGTGGCATTGGAAATGCATTCTATAACCTGTAAGTGAAAAATACTTCCTTATTTGTGCTGAATTACTTTTGATGATAGATATAGGTGGGTGGGTAAGTAGAGAGACAAATTTTAACTTTATTATTTTTGGTTGTTTGGTTTGGTTTTGTGGTTGTTGTTTTGTTGAGACCCTGTTGAAACAGGGTCATGCTCTGTCACCCAGGCTGGAGTGCAATGGCAGTATCATAGCTCACTATAGCCTCTACCCCTGGGGCTCAAGGGATCCTTCCACCTGAGCCTCCCAAATAGCTGGGACTACAAGGGCCTAAACTTGAAAATATGACAATTTTCCACAACTGAGTGCAGTCAAAAGAATGTGCCACAGAGTCAGAAAACAAGCCTAAAAAACAAGTTTAACAGGACTGTGAACCACAGCAGCACTGCTGGAATAACGGTGCTCAGGAACAACATTTATTCAGATAAATAATTTCTCATGTTTATGTTCTACAAGGAGAAAAAAACATGTATTTCACTAGATTAGTAAAAGTTCTAAATAAGATAAGATAATACATGTAACAATTAGTATATAATAGGAGCTCAAAATGGTATTGCTTGTTTTGAGAAAGTTTATATATGTAATTATATATATATATATATATATATATATATATATATATATATATATATTGTTGTTATTGTTCTTTTGAGATGGAATCTCACTCTGTCACCTAGGCTGAAGTGCAGCGGTGCAATCTTGGCTCACTGCAACCCCTGCCTCCTGGGTTCAAGTGATTCTCGTGCCTCAGCCTCCCAAGTAGCTGGGATTACAGGCATGTGCCACCGCATCTGGCTAATTTTTGTATTTTTAGTATAGATGAGGTTTCACCATGTTGGCCAGGCTGGTCTCCAACTCCTGATCTCAAGTGATCCACCTGCCTCAGCCACCCAGAGTATTGGGATTATAGGCCACTGCACCCAGCCTAATTTTTTTTAAGACAGAGTCTTGCTCTGTTGCCCAGGCTGGAGTGAAGTGGCACAATCTGGGCTCACTGCAGCCTCCACCTCCCAGGTTCAAGTAATTCTCATGCCTCAGCCTCCTGAGTAGCTGGGATACTATGTGGCATGTGCCACCATGCCCAGCTAATTTTTGTATTTTTGTAGAGACAGAGTTTGGCCATGTTGGCCAGGCTGGTGTTGAACTCCTGACCTCAAGTGATTTACCTGCTTCAGTCTCCCAAAGTGCTGAAATTAGAGGCATGAGCCACTGCACCCAGCCGACAAAGTTATATTATTTAAAGCCATGCCTCGAGCATAGCAGATGCATTAGCAAATCTGGAAAGTATACCAAAGGTCAAGTTCAGGAAATGACAGTTGTGAAAATAACTCCTAATCCTCCAGCCACCCAAGGAGAGCAAGCTTACTCTGATCATGCGGATTCACAGAATCTCTATGTGCCCTGACAAGATTTGCCATGAGATGCTTAAAAAAGTAGCCATAGTGATCAAACCAGGCAATGCAGTTACTATCCACATGTCATAGGTATACATCATCAGCAAAAATGGAGAAAAACAGAGAACAGACCATGGCTATCATACCAAAAATGGTGTAACACCACATTTAGCAACAGAATACAGGAAACTGAATGGCGAGACACATTTATAAATAGATGCACTGACCGAAGCAAATTAAGATTTTATATAAAATATTAGTTCTATACATGAGTATATCCTGACATAATTTTAAATTAAAAAATTATTTTATGTCCAACTACAAATTTTTAAAAACTTTTTATTTTGAAATAATGATAGAGTCACCAGAAGTTTCAAAGAAAGTGTACAGGGAGGTCCAGTGTACAGGGAGGTCCAGTGTACCCTATACCTAGACTCCTTCAGTGGTAACATCTTGAATAATTATAGAACCAAGTCAAAATCAGGAAATTGACATTGAAATGCTCCACAGAGCTCATTCAGATTTCATTGGTTTTATAAGCACACACGTGTGTGTGTGTGTGTGTGTGTGTGTGTGTGTACTTCTATACAATCTTATTAGGAGTATAGCTTCCTGTAAAACACAATTGAGATATACAACTGTGTCATCACTGCAAGGCTGCCTCATGCTGTAACTGCCCAGTGGGTTCACCCTGCCCACTGCCTAGACAGAACTGATTTATCAAGACAGGGGAATTTTGAGAGAGAAAGAGTCATTCATGCAGAGCTGGCTGTGTGGGAGACCAGAGTTTCATTATTACTGAAATCAGTCTCCCTGAGCTGGGATCAGAGTTGGTTTTTTCTTTTTCTTTTTTTTTTTGAGACAGAGTCTTGCTCTGTCACCCAGGCTGGAGGCTGGAGTGCAGTGGTGCGATCTTGGCTCCTTGCAGCCTCAGCCTCCCGAGTAGCTGGGATCGTAGGTGTCCACCATCATGCCTGGCTAATTTTTGTATTTTTTTTTTTTAGTAGAGACTGGGTTTCGGCGTGTTAGCCAGGCCGGTCTCAAACCCCTGACCTCAAGTGATTCACCTGCCTTGGACTCCCACAAGCGCTAGGATTACAGGTATGAGCTACAGCACCGGCCGAGTGTTTAGCTTTTTAAGAAATGATATTTTTCAGAGTGGCTGTACTACTTTACATTACCATCAGTGTAGGGAAGTAGACAATTTTCTATCTTTCATAGTTCTTAGTTGGAATGGGCCACTGTTAAGAAAAAATAAATAAAAAGAGACAAATAAACAGAAGATTATTAACATGTATACTTCAGGTAGTATACAGGGGAGATACCCAGATAAATTGGTAAATTTCGAAGAGGTGGCTTTGAACTCAGACTTAAATACCATGTCTGCTGAAACAAAAGAAGGGTGTAGAGAAAGTTGGTTATGCTCAAGAAAAACTGGCAAGTAAGAGTAAGATTTGTTGTGGAGACTTAAGTCAGTACCTTCTCCATCAATAAAGGATAACTGCCTCCAGCCACTTAGAGTCATCTTCTCTTCCTGGGACAACATGGATGATAAGGTAACTTCCACTCTGTTTTTAGAGCTTCTCCTGTGGTTGCAGTTTCCCAAAATAATCAGCTCAAAATAAGAGAGGGAGAGTTATTACAAGGAATTGGCTCATGTGAATATGGAGGCCGAGAAGTCTCACCATCTGCCAAGTGGAAGCTGGCAGCTGGAGAAAGCCAGGAGTGTCATTCAGTCTGAGTCCAAAGGCCTGAGAACCAGGGAAGCCGACAATGTAAATTGCAGTCTGTGGGAAGGAGAGACTGATGTTCCAGCTCAAGTCATCTGGCAGAAAAGAAAGGCCAAGTTCAGGGCTGGGCAAGGTGGCTCACGACTGTAATTCCAGCACTTTGGGAGGCC
>NW_016107370.1:954119-969761 GCF_001604975.1 Cebus imitator | reverse complement strand
AAAAAAAAAAAAAAAAAAAAAAAAAGAAGGGGCAAATATTCCCTTCCTCTGACTTTCGTTTTATTAAAGCCCTCAACAAATTCGGTGATGCTCACTCCCATTGAGGAGAGCAATCCACTTTACTGAGACCACCAATTCAAATGCTCATCTCATCTGGAAACCCCCATAGACACAATCGGAAATGATGTTTTGCCAAACATCTGGGAGCCCCATGGCCCAATCAAGTTGACACATAAAATTAACCATCACAAATGCTAATGGTTAGTTATAAAATGGGAAATGGGGTAGGGAGTATTTAGAGGTGGGAGGCAACATTGTCATCACAAACAAGATGGTCAGGGAGCCTGCCCCAAGACAGTAACATGTAAATCAGAAGGAGAGACTGGGGGTTTGAGACGGAAGTACCTCACCCGTGACCCTCACCCTCATCCACTAACTTCTAACTCCATGTTCTCTCCTTGATCATAACTGTTTGTTTTATTTTCATAGTCATGAGATGTTAGAGATGGAAGTGATCATCGGGGATGGCCATAAGTTTCACTGAAGATCCCAAGTCTATTAAACAAAAAACTGAATTTTTGTGGTAAATCAGATTGACTAGGGGTGGCTTTCTGGGGCACGGCATAGAGCAAGATCCAGAGGTTAGGTCTGGGCTCAGAGCAAAGAGTGATGTTTGCCTTAAGTCAGCAGGAGGAGTGGTGACTTTAGACAGTCGGTGGCCCATTCCTTTTCTAGTGTGACCCTCCCAATACATGATGAGAACACAGGCAGCTGGAGCATAACAGACAAGAAGTGGCTGGATTTTTAACATAATCTTTAACATGAACACTTTCATGCTTACACTCTATCCATGATTGAGTAAAGGGAAGTAAAAGAAATGGAGGTGGCTCATGCCTGTAATCCCAACACTTTGGGAGGCCGAAGTGAGTGGATCACCTGGCGTCAGGAGTTCAAGACCAGCCTGGCCAACATGGTGAAACCCCATCTCTACTAAAAATACAAAAAATTAGCTGGGTGTGGTGGCCAGTGCCTATAATCCCAGCTACTTGGGAGCCTGAGGCAGGAGAATTGCTTAAACCCAGGAGGCGGAGGTTGCAGTGAGCCGAGATCACACCATCGTACTCCAGTCTGGATGACAGAGTGAGATTCTGTCTCAAAAAAGAAAGAAAGAATGGAGGACTCTTGATTACAATGAAGAGTCCTTGCCTCCCAAACTTGCAATTTTTCTAAGGCAAACATTTTATTCCAGGGCTTGGCCAGGCTTCCAGGTGGTTTTTCTCTTCTTCTTTGTGGATTCAGCCCAGGGAGGAAAGGTGGAATTGCAACCCCACACCCACAAAGATGCTCCTTGGACTTAGATAAAAGAGCACCAGATATCTTTTTTTTTTTTTTTTTTTTTGGAGACAGAGTTTTGCTCTGTCTCCAGGCTGGAATGCAGTGGCATGATCTCAGCCTCCTGAATAGCTGGGACTATAGGTATGCGCCACCATGCCCAGCTAATTTTTTTTTATTTTTTTATTTTTAGTGGAGATGGGGTTTCACCATGCTAGCCAGAATGGTCTCGATCACTTGTCCTTGTGATCCGCCCGCCTCAGCCTCCCAAAGTGCTGGGATTACAGGTGTGAGCCACCGTGCCCAGGCAAGACATCATTTTTATCACTTAACCCAGTAAAAAAAACTACCCACACAGATCACCAGGGCCACACAGTAGGAACAGAGGCCCACCTTCCTCCATGCAGCCCAAGTTCCTGGAGGGATCTGAACGCAGCAACTGTTTAATGCAACCACGTTTAAAGTCCCCAAGGGATCCACACTCTTTAAATGGTGCATAAATTGAGTCATTTTGTAAAATACAGTCCCTTGATTTATTTGCTTAGTAGCTTTCAGTTTGTCTACTAGGTTTCTCTAAAGAAGAATACAGCTAGTGCTTGACTTACGACCAGGATTGGTTACGACAGACCGGTCCTAACACGATTTGGTCGTAAGTTGAGTAGGCTATATGTACAGTACTGTGAAATGATGTTATAAAAATCTTTAAGTCATATTTTATCATAATTTTCTTTGTTCATTTTATGCCATTTGTATCATCTCCACACCATTTTGTTTCTTATTTTTACATTTGTCAGGTTTAAGTAAAACACTGCCTTGCCAGTACAACTGGTTTAATATTTGCAAAACATACAAAATTACAAAATACAGGTGCATACAAAAATACAAAATACAGGTATAAAAAATACCATAGGAAACATTTTCCCAATTGCAAAACATATCAAAGTATATAAACATGTACGAAACACTTTATTGGCCGCTGGTGCTTGGCTGCGGATCTTTGATGTCCTCATCTGAGGCAGCAGTTGGGGTTACCGGAGTTGGTTTTTTCATAAACATGGTGAGCTTTGTCTGAATTGTATGTTTCTTTTTTTCTTCATACATTTCACGATACGGGCGAAACACATCGTGCGCCATCCGTTCAATCCTTGCAAATCGTTCGATGTTTGGGTCCATTGCTTCAAAATGTATAAGAAGTTTATTGGGAGGGGTTTGACGAAAAATATCCAAGACACAAAACACAAATTGCTGTACCGAGTCTGGGATAACTAGAAATGGTGCACGCGGGGATGGTAGTGCTGCCGGAAGCTGGTCCGCACTGTCGTATGCCCAGCTGGGCAACGTTTGCGCTGCCAGACGCAGAGCAGTCCTGGCTAGTGATTGTGGTCGTAAAGTCGAATGATCGTAAGTTGCATAGGTCATAAGTCGATCAATATCTGTACAAATGTATTTAGGCATAAATTGTTTTCAATTATTTTCTTGGTGTCTACATTACCCTCCATGTAATAAATTAGGGGTTCCTAAGCCACAAATGGTATGATTGAAGGTATAAACACTTGAAGCTCACTGCAACCTGAAACTGCTGGGCTCAAGGAATCCTCCTACCTCAGCCTCCCAAGCAGCTGGGACTACAGATGGGTGTCACCATGCCCAGCTAATTTTTTTAATTTTTTGTAGAGGTGGTGGTCTTGCTATGTAGCTCAGGCTGGTCTTGAACTCCTGGCCTCAAGTGATCCTCCCACCTTGACCTCCCAAAGTGCTGGGATTACAGGCATGAACCACCGTCCCTGGCCTCCATCTCTTTTTAGTACACTAAAATGATGAAAGGGCAGAAGAAAGAATTGACCTTCTTGCCAACAGTTGCATCAGACAAGTAGAATGATTTGAAGATGAGCAAAAGGAACCTTGTTATTTTTGGCTTAAATGTTTTTGAGAACAAAAATAATGATGACAGTCTTCAGAAGATGGCCCTTCAAAGGTTAATGGTTGAAATTCATCCTCAATTTCCTACCCCTTTCAACACACGCACACAGACACACACACACACACACGCAGTGTTGGGCTCAATGACACTACATAACAATAGCAACAGGCTTGAGAACAAGTGCAAGCACAGCTGCATCAGGCTACTGCCAACAGAAGGGAAGCTAGACTGCTCTGAGATTTAAAAATGGCGGCTGGGCACGGTGGCTTATGCCTGTCATCCTAGTACTTTGGGAGGCGGAGGCAGGTGGATCATGAGGTCAAGAGGTTGAGACCATCCTGGCCAACATGGTGGAACCCCATCTCTACAAAAATACAAAAATTAGCTGGGAGTGGTGGCACGTGCCTACAGTCCCAGGTACTTGGGAGGCTGAGGCAGGAGAATCACTTGAACCTGGAAGGCTGAGGCTGCAGTGAGCCAAGATCGTGTCACTCCACTCTAGAGCCTGGCAACAGAGTGAGACTCCATCCCCTCCCACCACAAAAAAAAGAAAAAGAAATAAAAAAAATGACTTGGGTGAGTCATCAAACAACCCTGTCAAAAACCAGGATGTCTGATTTCACAGCCTCCATCGCTCCCTCCAAAGCCACGTGGAACACAAACTCCAACATGATAAAGTCTCAAGCAGGTCATTCACCTTCTACTCTGACCCAATGTGAAAGAGGAGGGACTCGTATGGAAACGCCTGCTCTAAACACAGGTTTACCTGTGTTGCAACATGATGAAACATTACAGACTTAGGGAATTCACTCTCAGGTGAGAATTCAGTGACTGGCCCTGGGGGCTGTAAAATATACTGGTCATGAGTCCCTTAGGTAGAGTCGAAAGGATAAGATGACCAAAGTCTAACCTGAGCTAATGTCACTGACATGAGGTGATGGTCAGCAGCCGCATCTGAATCTCACTGTGTCAATTCCCAAGGGAGGAAATGAAAGTAAAAGCATTTGTCACTTGAATTTATTTCTCTGTATGCATTATTATTATTTATTGCATTTTCCCACATAGTCAAAGTTGCTTTTGAGCCAAACTATGAAGTGAGTAAAACTTGACTTTTCTTCCTTGATTCCTTATTTTCTCGCCTCACGTTTTTTTTCTTTTGATGGTTAAATTAGTTAGGATACTAGGATCACTGTTACTACAGAGAGAGTGGCCCCAAGTAATACTGGTTTAAGTGAGATCAAGGTTTATTTCTCTGACAAGTGCAGTGGCTCACGCCTGTAATCCCAGCACTTTGGGAGGCCAAGGCAGGCGGATCATGAGGTCAGGAGTTTGAGACCAGTCTGGCCAACATAGTGAAACCCCTTCTCTACTAAAAACAAAATTTAGTTGGGTGCGGTGGTGTTCACCTGTAATCCCAGCTTCTTGAGAGATTGAGGCAGGACAATCATGTAAACCCGGGAGGCAGAGGTTGCAATGAGCGGAGATCGCGCCATTGCACTCCAGCCTGGGCAATAGTTAGAGACTCCATCTCAAAAAAATTTTTAAAAAAAAGGACCCTAGTGTTACTGGGCTTGGGGTACCACCTAATCAAGATACAGCTGCAGTGACCAAAAATGTAGATCACAACACCCATGTCCTTTAGAATACCTTAAAGCCTTCCTACGAACGATGGGTAGAAAGAAGCCCAAACTGAAAAGACTACAATAAATATCTAACTCTTCAATGCCTAGATACATCCACGAGCCTCAAGACCATCCAGGAAAACATGACCTCACCAAACAAACTAAATAAGGCACCAGGCACCAATCTTGGAGAGACAGAAATATGTGACCTTTCAGATGGAGAATTCAAAATAGCTGTTTTGAAGAAACTCAAAGAAATTCAAGCTGATACAGAGAAGGAATTCAGAATCTTATCACATAAATTTAACAAAGCAATTGAAATAATTAAAAAGGATCAAGCAGAAATGATGTCTTAGGAAATAAATGTGCACTGAGATGAGAAAAATCATAAAAACACTGAAGTGTCAGAAGAAAAGATAATATAGATCTGTGGATCTCAACCTTGGCTGCACATTGGAATTCAATTGTAATTGAATTGAATTGCAGTTGTAAATCCTGATGCCTGGCCACACTGAACCAATCAAGTCAGTAATTTAAAAAACTCTACAGGTGATTCCAGTGTACCTGCAGACTTGCCCACCACTGGTCCAGAAACAGCCTTCTGCAAACTTTAACCTGCATAGAAATCATTTGCTTTTTTTTTTGAGATAGTCTTGCTCAATCACCCAGGCTAGAGTGCAGTGATACAATCTTGGCTCACTGCAACCTCTGTGATTCTCATGCCTCAGCCTCCTGAGTAGCTGGGATTATAGGTGTGCATCACTGCACTTGGCTAATATTTATATTTTTAGTAGAGACAAGGTTTCACCATGTTGGTCGTGCTGGTCTTAAACTCCCAGCCTCAAATGATCTTCACATCTCGGCCTCCCAAAGTGCTGGAATTACTGGCATGAGCCACTGCACCTAGCCTGAGTCATTTGCATTTCCTTTCTTCCTTCCTTCCTTCCTTCTTTCCCTCCTTCCTTCCCTCCTTCCTTCTTTCTTTTTTGAGGCAGTGTCTGGCTCTGTCACCCAGGTTAAAGTGCAGTGGCTCCATCTCAGCCCACTGCAATCTCTGCCTCCTGGGCTCAAGCCATCTTCCCACCTCAGCCTCCTAAGTAGCTGGGATTGCAGGCACATGCCACCACACTTGGCTAATTTTTGTTTTGTTTTGTTTGTAGAGACGGGGTTTCACCATGTTGCCCAGACTGGTCTTGAACTCCTGAGCTCAAGCAATCTGCTGGTCTCAACCTCCCAAAGTGCCAGGATTGCAGGCATGAGCTCCCATGGCCTGCCAAGGTGCTCCATGTCTAACAAGCTTCCAACTGCTGCTGCTGCTTGCCCAGGGACAATCTTTGAGGAACAAAGAAGGTAGGTGGCAGGTCAACATGCAATTGATGAACAAATAGCAGGATGGCAGACAAGACTTTGAGAAGCATTCAGACACATTATTTTTTTTTATTGTGGGAAAATATACACAAGACAAAATTTACCATCGTAACCATACTTTTTTAAGACAGAGTTTTGCTCTTGTTGCCCAGAGCAGACTGCAATGGTGCAGTCTCGGCTCACTGCAACCTCTGCCTCCCAGGTTCAAGCTCCTGCCTCAGCCTCCCAAGTAACTGGGATTATAGGCACCTGCCACCATGCCTAACTAATTTTTGTATTTTTAGTAGAAACAGGGTTTCGCCATATTGGCCAGGCTGGCCTGGAACTCCTGACCTCAGGTGATCCATTCGCCTTGGCCTCCCAAAGTGCTGGGATTCCAGATGTGAGCCGCTGCGCCGGGCCTCACCGTAACCATTTTTAAGTAAACAGTTCAATGGCATTAAGTACAATTGTGACTGTGCAACCATCACCACCATCCACCTCCAGAAATGTTTCATCTTCCCAAACAACTACTCTGTCTCCATTAAACACAAACTCCCCTCTACTGCATCCCTCTAGCCCAGCAGTCCCCAGCCTTTTCAGCACCCAAGGACTGGTTTTGTGGAAGACAATTTTTCCATAGACCAGGGGCAGGGATGTTTTGGGGATGATTCAATCTCATTACATTTATTGTACACTTTATTTCTATTAGTATTACACTGTAACATATAATAAAATAATTATGCAACTCACCGTCATGGAGAATCAATGGGAGCCCTAGGCTTGTTTTCCTGCAACTAGATGGTCCCTT
The DNA here is from genome assembly GCF_001604975.1 of Cebus imitator. Lineage (NCBI taxonomy): Eukaryota > Metazoa > Chordata > Mammalia > Primates > Cebidae > Cebus > Cebus imitator. The sequence continues at coordinate 962,728 of NW_016107370.1, read as the reverse complement.
CTGGGGGTGATGGGAGACAGTGACAGATCATCAGGCATTAGATTCTCATAAGGAGTGAACCACCTAGATCCTTTGCATGTGTAGTTCACAATGAACGCTCCTGTGAGAATCTAATCCCACTGCTGAACTGACAGGAGGCGGAGCCTGGGCAGTAATGTGAGTGATGGGAGGTAGCTGTAAATACAGATGAAGTGTCGCTCATCACTCACTTGCCAGCCACTCACGTCCTCCTGTGTGGGGGTTGGGGGCCTCTGCTCTAGCCTCTAGCAACCACCATTCTATATTCCGTCTCTGTGAATTTAAGTACCCTAGGGAACTCATGTAAGTGGACTAATACAGTACTTGTCCTTTTGTGACTGGCTTGTTTTACTTAGCATCATGTTCACAAGGTTCATTCATGTGTCCGAATTTCCTACCTGTTTAAGGCTGAATAATGTTCCATTGTACATATAGATGCATTATTTTTGAGCAAATGTATCCCTGTAAGAAAAGTGATCTGCTGTTTTGATTATAAAAGAACATAGTCAGGCTGCTTCAGAGCAAAGGGAATCTACTAAACAGCACCAAAGTCACTCCCCTAAATGGGCTGTCCTTTGTCATATGAAGATGATCTCCTTCTAGGGGTTCTGATCCACCATCCTTTTCCCATTCAACATCAGCCGGGAAATTCCTGGTTATAAATGGCATAACACATTAGCAAGTAGTTCGCTGCTGCACTATGATGACGAAGCTCAAAACTAAGCCGCTGGAATAGGGCCAGAGGGATGAGGTCACCAGTGAGCCTGGCTTGCATGCTCTCAGGTGACCTCAAAGTGACAGAGAAGCTTTCGGTGGAAACGCCTCAGTGACAACTATGCAAAACAGCCGACCCTCTGGGGACAGCTCTGGTAACCAGTTTTTCCTGGTAGTGGTACTGCCACCTTAGAAAAAGGAGGGAAAAAAATCCCCCAAAGGAAATGAACGAGGAGTTCTTTGCTGAACTAAAATGAAGGGTTGACACCCAAAAATAAAACAATGTAAGAAAATTCCAAAGGAAATACTCAGTCTGCATTTAGAAATGTGAGAACTTAATTCCAGCAAGCCAGTAACCAGCAAACTGACCACCCGTGGGGAGGTTCTTTTATGAGTCTCAAATATCCAGAAGCTTTCCCCAAGGCCCAATCCCGATGTAGTCTCACCTTGATCCCTGCAGTATGGGATTGACTTTTTCCTTGGAACATAAACCTTTTCCCTGTTGCTCTTTTTCTGGGCTTACTTGGTTTTTGTGAGCAAGGACTAATCTAGTTAGTGCTTGAATGGGAGGGGATTTTGTGTTCTGCGTTCCAGAAACAGACTGATAGGGTCTTAGATCTGAGAATTCAATGGGTCTGGGATGGAATGCTTCTTTTGCTACTCAGCATCTTTGGGCAAGTTATTTATTTATACTACCACAGTTTCATTTATCTCATTGGTAAATGAAGCTGATGTTACCTTCCACATAGGATTATCATAAGGATGACATGAGATATCGTAGTGTTTATAAAAGTGTCTGGTCAGCTCTCAAAAGAAGATGTTTATGCAGCCAACAAACATATGAAAAAAGCTCTACATCATTGACCATTAGAGAAATGCAAGTCAAACCCACAATGAGATATCATCTCACACCAGTCAGAGTGGTGATTATCAACAAATCAAGAAACAACAGATACTGGTGAGGCTGTGGAGAGATAGGAACAGATAGGAATGCTTTTACACTGTTGGTGGGAATGTAAATTAGTTCAACCATTGTGGAACACAATGTGGCAATTTCTCAAAGACTTAGAACTAGAAATACCATTCGACCCAGCAATCCCATTACCAGGTACATACCAAAAGGAATATAAATAATTCTATTATAAAGATATATGCATTTGTATGTTCATTGCAGCACTATTCACAATAGCAAAGACATGGAATCAACCCAAATGCCCATCAATGATAGACTGGATAAAGAAAATGTGGCACATATACACCATGGAATACTATGCAGCCATAAAAAAAAAAGATCATGTCCTTTGCAGGGACATGGTGAAGCTGGAAGCCATTATCCTCATCACACTAACACAGGAACAGAAAACCAAACACCACATGTTCTTGCTTATAAGTGGGAGCTGAAAAATGAGAACACATGGACACAGAGGGGAACATCAGACACCAGGGCCTGTCAGAGGGTTGTGGAGGGGTAGAAGGAGGGAGAGCATCAGGATAAATAGCTAATGCTTGCTGGGCTTAACACCTAGGTGATGTGTTATTAGATGCAGCAAACCACCATGGCACACGTTTACCTATGTAACAAACCTCCACGTCCTGCACATGTATGCTGGAACTTAAAGTAAAAAATTTTTTAAAATCAATACAAGTATCTGGTTACACGGCACACAATAAATGTTGATATGGATGTCCTTTCTGTATTTCAAATCCAGGCATTGTTAAGTAGAGGGAAAACAATAATGAGCAAAAGTAGACAACGCCCACCCTCAAAGAGCTCCCAGTGTAGAGGGGAGACAGAGTGGGAAGGAACAGAGCGCTATGAGAGTTATGAGAGCTATGGTGAGACTCTTTTGGCGAAGATTTCTCCTGGAAGAGGTCATGACCTGCAGCCTGCAGGGTAAACTGACCTTAACCAGGTGAGCCATGAAGCCCGTTCCAGGCCAAGGACTCAAGATAGCAAGTGACAGCACTTGAAAGAAGACAGGATAGCTGGAGCCAAAAGGGAACTTGAGACAGAGGTGGGGGGGAAAGTGCCAGACTGGGTGGAGTGTTGATAACCACGCCAGGTAGCTTTGTCTTTATTCTGAGACCATGGGAAGTCCTTGGGGGCAGGCAGTCACTGTTGAAGGCTAACATTTCACTTTTGGAAAGATCCTTGGTCCTATGGACGATGGCAGACCAGGATGGTGCTGATGGAGGAGATGGAGACGTGAAGATGGATTGGGAGCTTTGGGGGACATAAAACCACAGGCATCACATGGTATTTGCTCTAGACACATTTGTAGAACAAAGTGACAAACAGGATTGATGACTGGCCCAGACATCAGCCTGAAACGCAGGTAAAATGTTGTGTGTATAATTTGGCCATCACAAGGAATGAAGAAGTGTGCACAAGTTGTTGAGCCCCAAAAATGTTCTGCTTCATGGAAGACATCAGTGACAAAGGACTGTGTAGCTGCTTCCAAATAGGCAAAAACTATTGAGACAAATGAAATCAGTGGTTACCAGGGCTGAGAAAATTGAGGAGTGGCAGCCAAAGGGTATGGGGTTTCCTTTGGAAGGGATGAAAATGTTCTAAAATTGATTGTGAAGATCATTGAGCAACCCTACGAATATGCTAAAATCCATTGAGTTGCACATTTTAAATAGGTGAATTGTATGTTATATAAATTATCTCTCTCTCTCTCTTTTTAGCTATGTCCTATAGGAAGGAGTAAATTATATCTCAATAAAGCTGTTACCAGAATAAGCCACGTGGAGAGAAGAGTGTCAGAATAAGGCCCGTGGTCACACGTACTGCTGCTCCCTGCCTAAATAGTCCAGTGGGCATGACCCCAGGGTGCTGAGGTGGGTATTTCCTACCCCAGCATCCTCCCTGGCCCTTAACCCCACTCCCTGATGTGGGCTCTGACTCCCAGAGCAAATGAGATGGCTCTGTCTTCAGACTTCCAGGAAAGGAAAAGAGAGGGCAGTGTATTCTTTTATTATCATTATTTTTTTTGGCGGGGGACAGAGTCTCCCTCTGTCACCCAGGCTGGAGTGCAGTGGCATGATCTTGGCTCACTGCAACCTCCACCTCCCAGGTTCAAGCAATTCTCCTACCTCAGCCTCCCGAGTAGCTGGGATTACAGGCATGTGCCACCATGCCCAGCTAATCGTGTTTGTATTTTTTAGTGGAGATGGGGTTTCGCCATGTTGGCCAGGCTGGTCTTGAACTCCCACCTCAGGTGATCTGCCCACCTCGGCCTCCCAAAGTGCTTAGATTACAGGCATGAGCCACCACACCTGGCCCAGCAGTGTATTCTTCTACCTCATTGCTCCCTACTTCACTTTTTGGATCTGGGGCAAATAACTGTCATGTGAGAGCAGCTGCCACTGAACAGTGACTAAGGGGAGGACAGAAACTCCTACTCATCCTCCAAGTCTCTATTTAGATGTCATCCTCTCCAAGAAGCCTTCTGTGACTTCCAAAAATGAGTCAGGGCCCCTCCTCTGTCTTTTCACGGGTCTGCCCCTTGTGAACATTTGTCCTACCAAGGGCTGATGGCTTGTTCCCTTGCTCTCAGCTCACTGAGCTCTCATCTCCTTCAGGGCCAGTGGGGGACTTGCTCACCAGTTGCACTCTCAGTGCTGTGACAGAAGCTTGTGCAGATTTTATAGCCACAGCAGCCAAAACAGACATGGGTCTGAGGGAGGTGCTAGGAGTTTGCTACTGCGGGGAGCCAAAGGAGCATGAATGAGCACGTGCGGATGACCTCATGCTTCCCTAGAGCAGGGATCACGCTTGCATTGCTCAAGCTCTGGGCGTCTCTCCTTCCAAAACAACTCCAGCTTGTGCATAGAGGTGACACTTCCTGACTGACCAACCTCTCATCTTCTACCCTGTTGGGAGGGACAGGAACCACCAATGCTCATACTAAAATGCTTTTGTTTTATTTTTTCCTTTCAATACATTGTCTGAATTTTTGAGATTCAGGGTCGAAATGAATGTATCCTTGAGTAGGTCTCAATATACCATATAATATATGTTATATATTATTTTATATATATATATATATGTGTGTATATATATATACACACATACACACATACACATATACACACACATATGAGCTCAATATAACATATAACATATTGTATATATATTATATATACATATACACATATATATTATATATAATACATATTATATATATTATATATATAACATATTGTATATATATTTATTGGTTTCCCTCTACCTAATATATATAATATAATACATATTATATGTTATATTGAGCTCATATGTGTGTAAGTATATGTTTAAAGTGTATTTAATTTTATCTAGGAAAAAGAATACATACTAGCCTAATCTGATCTTCCTTCCTTCTTTCCTTCCTTCCTTCCTTCCTTCCTTCCTTCCTTTCTTCCTTCCTTCCTTCTTCTCTCTCTCCTCTCTTTCTTTCTATTTTTTTTTTTTTTTTTAGACAGAATCTCATTCTGTCACCCAGGCTGGAGTGCAATGGCACAATCTCAGCTCACTGCAACCTCCGCCTCCTAGGCTCAAGTGATTCTCCAGTAGCTGGGACTACAGGCATATTCTGGTTTTCCTAAAGCTCCAATATTCCTAAAGCCCACCACTTGCTACAAAGTGTCACTTGGTATTCTCAATAGCTAAAAAGTATCTACATTCAATTGGAGCAAGTCACACCTACCTCTACTTTAAAAAGGCAAAGCTGGCTGGGCTCGGTGGCTCACGCCTGTAATCCCAGCACTTTGTGAGGCCGAGGCAGGCAGATCACCTGAGGTCAGGAGTTCGGGAGTTCGAGACCAGCCTGGCTAATGTAGTGAAACCCCCTTTCTATTAAAAATACAAAAAATTAGCTGGGCGTGGTGGCGCATGCCTGTAATCCTAGCTACTCAGGAGGCTGAGGCAGGAGAATCACTTGAACCCAGGAGGCGGAGGTTGCAGTGGGCCGTGATCACACCATTGCACTCCAGCTTGGGCAACAAGAGTGAAACTCCATCTCAAAAATAATAAATAAATAAATAAGGCAAAGCAGGTTGTGACAGTGACACTGAAACATTAGTATTGCTTCCCTCTGCCGCTCCCCCCACACGCCCCCACCCCCGCCCCAGCCTGGCCTCAGCCTCCTGCTGAGGATGGTGGAGTTTTATTTAAGGTTGCTTGCTTCTCCCCTAGAGTTTACCCTGCTTTTACTCACTGTATTCTTTCTTTAAAAGGTGGTAAGTTTAGTCTTATCATTTATTTCAGCCTGGAATGTATTTGACTATGAGTGACAGTGAACTGAGAGCCAGTGGCTTAAACACATAAAGATTTTATTTTCTCATTAAAAATTAAGTCCAGAGGGGTGCGGTCTGGGCCAACGGAGTGGCACCATGATGCCATCAGGAAGCCAGGCTGTTTTTATGTTTCTGGTTCCCCCTTCTCAGTAAATGGCTTCCATCTGCAAAGTCCCCTCAGTTCCAAGATGGCAACCACTTAGGAGCCATCATGATGACATCTCTGACTAGAAGATAAGGAAAAGGGTGTGTTTCTGGACTTTCAGAGAGTTTTTGGAAGTCTAAGTCTCATGTAACATTCTGTCTACACCTCATGGGTCAGAACCTTATCACATGGACACACGCAGCTGAGGGGAGACTGGGACACTTAGCTGGGCATGCTGCTGCTCCCAAATCATATCACAGGATCGGTGACTAGGGAGAAAGTGGAGAATGGATGGTGAAGCAGGAGAAGTCTCCACCCTCCACGTGCAATTAACTTCCACCACTGTGTGAGTGCAAATAACATTCCAAGTGGGTCTCCTTGCACCAGGTTGACAGGGCTCCTGTGCCCTTTAACCTGGGTCAATCTTTTGCTTCTGGAACAATGGGTGGTGGACCCTTGTGACTTGAGGGCGTCTAAAGACTGCCTGCTGAAGGCCAGACACAGTGGCTCACGCCTGTAATCCCAGCACTTTGGCGGGCTGAGGTGGGTGGATCACCTGAGGTCAGGAGTTTGTGATCAGCCTGACCAACATGGAGAAACCTGGTCTCTACTAAATGTAAGAAATTAACCAGGCATGGTTTTGTATTTCTATAATCCCAGCTACTCAGGAGGCTGAGGCAGGAGATCGCTTGAACCTGGGAGCCAGAGGTTGCAGTGAGCCGAGATTGTGCCATTGCACTTCAGCCTGGGCAAGAAGAGAAAAACTCCGTCTCAAAAACAAAACAAAACAAAACACACACAAGAAAAGACAGCCTGCTGCAAGAGCTCAAGACAATCTCTCTTCCTCAGACTGGACTGCAACTGCTGCCTAAAATTTCACCACCGAAGAGTTATGCCATTGAATTGAAATACTAATTTTTATTTTAAATGAAGATACTCTGAGAAGGGTTAACGCATAGAGCTGCACCCTGTCATTCCTCTTTCATCTAGCAGGAGCAGAGACAGTGAGTCATGGGGAGAGGAGAGGCAGCAGTCCCATCGCAATCACAGACATCACTGCTTGAGGAGAGAGGGCCTGGGCTGAGCCTGGGCAGGACCCAGAAGATCAGAGGGTGAGTTTTTCCAGCACCTCAGTAGGGAAGGACAAGCCCATGAATAGAAGCCATTGTAAGGGGATGTTGAAAGCAGCTCCAGTAGACTTAGAATCAAAGACTTTTACTTTTGAAAGGGAGCTTGGCGACCCTCAGGTCAAACACACCCATTTTACAGATGAGGAAACCGAATCTGAAAAAGGCCAACTGACCTGACTGAGGCCCACAACGGGCTAGTAGCAGGCACAGGTGTCAGAGCCTCTCCCCTGATCCCTAGTCTAGGACTTGTTACAAGTTGTTTTTCCTTTTTTTTCCCTTCCTTCCTTCCTTCTTCCTTCCTTCCTTCCTTCCTTCCTTCCTTCCTTCCTTCCTTCCTTCCTTCCCTCCTCTCTCTCTCTTTCTTTCTTTTTCCTTTTTTCAGAGACAGGGTCTTGCTCTGTTGCCCAGGCTAGAGTGCAGTGGCGCCATCAAAGATCATTGAAGCCTTGACCTTTTAGGCTCAAGCAATCCTTCTGCTTCAACCTCCCAAATAGCTGGAACTACTACAGGCACATGCCACCATGCCCAACTAATTTTCTTTTTTTTGTAGAGACAGGATCTCGCTATGTTGCCCAGGCTGCTCTTGAACTCCTGACCTCAAATAATCCTTCTTCCTCAGCTTCCCAAAGTGCCTGGACTATAGGCACGAGCCACTGTGCATAGGCACAAGTTGTCGTTTATTTTTGTTCCACAGAGGACTAGGGCTCCTTGGAGAGGGCTGAAGAGGAGAAGAACGAGGGGTGAAGCTCTGGGTCCTTTCTGGTATGAAACCGGGTTTCATGGGGCCTGAAGTTTATACAATTGAGGAAGGGGAGAGTTATTTAAGAAAAAAAAAAATTACAAATTTTGGCCGGGGGTGGTGGCTCATGCCTGTAATCCCAGCACTTTGGGATGCCAAGGTGGGTGGATCACCTGAGGTCAGGAGTTCAAGACCAGCCTGGACAACATGGCAAAACCCTGTCTCTACTAAAATAAATTAGCTGGGCATGGTGGTGTGCGCCTGTAGTCCCAGCCACTCGGGAGCCTGAGGCAGGAGAATTGCTTCAACCTGGGAGGCAAAGGTTGCAATGAACCGAGATCGCGCTACTGCACGGCACCCTGGGCAACAGAGTGAGACTCTGTCTCAAGAAAAAAGAGAACATTTACAAAATTAATAATGCAAAATTAGGCACAAGGCTTTGGAGAGTTCCTGAAGTTTAAGCGTCATTAGCTTTATGGTAAACCTGACACAGGGGCCATCCATTGTGCCTATTGTGTCAGCTGCTCCAATCTCTCCTGTTTTACACATGACTCTCTTGTTTTGAGGTGTTAGAGTTAAA
>NW_016107370.1:933185-953994 GCF_001604975.1 Cebus imitator | reverse complement strand
AAAAAAAAAAAAAAAAGAAAGAAGGAAAAAACTATCATTATGCGTATCACTGTCACTTAGCACAGCCAAGGACCAGGCAGTTTAGCCGACACAATCGCCTGCCAGCATTTGATTGTCTACATCTTTGAGAAATTAAGTATCTCAGGTGAGTCACAGGAAAGATGCTTGTGTATGCCTTCAGTGCAGGGACTCAGAGAAGCACAGCAATCCTGTGCTTTGACTCACAAGACGGAATTTGAGCAATTCTTGATCAGGTGCCCTACAGATGTCATAGATTGTTGAGATTTGAATACAAGTGGATTTTTAAATTGCTATCCGATGAAGCATACCTTAAAAAGCCAAGATTTTCTTCTTCATTATTTCAGAACTGTTAAGAACTGGATAAGGAAATATAATTTGAAGGGCAGAAAATATGGATTACTTAATCATCATCTACTCCTGTGAAATTCCCACCTTTTACTCATTCATTTGGGATAAAAATATTGAAGATTGTGATTAAATGCCTATATGTTTTGTGTAAGGAGAGCTCATTATTGTATTTTGTGAATTAATTTATCAGATTAATGACCTTGGCTCTAAAATGTAAGCAATGGTTTCAGGTCAGTTTTAAACATAAATAAAATGTGAAGAGGATAGTTTGGGCAAGGCATCAAATGGTGGGAAGAGAAGTCTAGGGATCCAGAGAACAAGAAAGACTCCAAAGGGAATAGCCTGGAAAAGATGTTTCACTGTTGCAAGCTTACCCTAGGCCAATTGCAGTTGGATAAAAGTAAATGTAATTGAGAAAGACAATCCAAATTCAATTTTTTTTTTTTTTTTGCAGTTCTGCTAGAGAATGTTGTTGTTTTTTTAAAAAATGCATCCTAAAAAACTGCATTACTTTTTAATTTGAAAAAGTAGGCCGGGCTCAGTGGCTCATGCCTGTGTTCTCAGTATTTTGGGAGACCAAGGCAAGCAGATCAGAAGTTCAAGACCAGCCTGACCAACATGGTGAAACCCCATCTTTGCTAAAAATACAAAAAATAGCCAGGCATGGTGGTGCATTCCTGTAGTCCCAGCTACTCAGGAGGCTGAGGCAGGAGAATCACTTGAACCTGGGAGGTGGAGGTTGCAGTGAGCTGAGATTACACCACTGCACTCCAGCCTAGGTGACAAGAGTGAAACTGAAAGAAAGAAAGAAAGAAGGAAAGAAAGAAAGAAAGAAAGAGTAATGCATGCCTACACTAGGGCACACTACAGTAATATTTTAGAATCAGAGGAAAAGCTTCCAGAAAATGAAAAGCTGGTTACATACAAAGGATTGGGAATCAGAATAACATCAAGCATCTGACAGCAACACTGGAATCTAGAATATATTGAAACAGGCCTTCAAAATTCTAAGAAAAAAATGCATTCCAGCCTAAAATTCTATACCCAGCCAAACTATGAATGCAGACTAAACGCATTTTTAAATACACATGATGTGCGGACCCTGTGGGTTGCCTATCCAGCAGCTATTTCCCCAGTCCTTTCTTTCCTATTGACTGAGACCTGTTCCCACAATAGAAGCTGTAAATGATAAAATATTCATTCTCCGAGATTTCCATGCAGCTGGGATCAGCAAAATGACCCAGTTTCTGACAAATGAAATTTGCCAGCTGCTGCAGCCACCTGTGACCTAAAGAGGAGACATCATCATAGTTGTGACGAAGGCAAAGCAGGAGTATGAAAAGTGCTTGGGTCCTGATGACATCATTGAGCTGGTAACCATTCAGAGAGTAGAGATGAGATAGTAACAGTCATAATAAAAATCCCGTTTGTATTCCAGAATACTGTTATTTGTAGTTGAAGGCATCTTAACTGATACCATAGGCCTCAAAAAAGTTCTCCACCAGAACTAGCAAGTACAAGGAAAAAGGAATTCCCTGGATGATGACAGCAATCACTCCATCCCAGAGGGAGAAGACAGAGTCCACAGCTGGGAATGTCTCATGGGGAAAAAAATGTAAACTGCTGAATTCTGTGTCTGGCCATACTGAGAGAAGATTTATGGTTATGTGAGGAATTTTTGAATTGAATTAATGATAGGCACCTGGAAGACAAAGTAAATGAGTAAATGAGGGGAAAGGCAATTATATATGACATATATTAACATATGTTACACATACATAGTAACATACATATTATATACATATAATATATATGATATGCATATAATATACATTGTATTGTATACATAATATATATTATATATAATACACATTGTTTATACATTATAATATATATTATTTAATATATTACATTGTATTATATTTGCTACACAAATGGAAACCTATGAACATTATACACATGAATTTTATTTATGTATACATACTCTTCTGTACTTTGCATTTTCATATGACTGTGTATCTTGGAGATGTTCCAAACATCAGCACATACAAAGAATTCCTCACATAGATTTCCACACATAGATTTCCTTAATTTTTGACAAAATGGCACATTAGTATTTTATTGTATGGAAGTAACCTCTGTGAATGGACATTGAGGCCACTTTTGGTCTTTTGCAGACAAGGCATGCAGCCATGAATATACGTCTACATTCTCCCTTGTATAAATGTTCAAGTACATCTCTAAGATAATTCCTAGATATAAATTATTGGGGCACATGGCATGTATTTTTAAATGTTGATATAGTTCCGAATTTCCTTTCAAAGACTTTGCACAATTTGTACCCCCACCTACAGTGTATGAGTGCCTGTTTCCTCGTAAACATTACCAACGTTTGAAACACCCTGAGACGGGTGGATCACGAGGTCAAGAGATCGAGACCATCCTGGTCAACATGGTGAATCACGTCTCTGCTTAAAATACAAAAATTAGCTGGGCATGGTGGTACATGCCTGTAGTCCCAGCTACTCAGGAGGCTGAGGCAGGAGAATTGCCTGAACCCAGGAGGCGGAGGTTGTGGTGAGCCGAGATCATGCCATTGTACTCCAGCCTGGGTAAAAAAGAGCGAACCTCTGTCTCAAAAAAAAACAACAAAAAAAACACTTTGTCAATGTGATAAGTGAAAAATTGTTTTTCATTGTTTTATTTTGCATTGAATTTGCTTTTCTTTAACTGGGAGGGACAGCCACTTATGGTCACTGGAAATTTAGGAAAATACAGAAAGAAGGCCATGTTCATACACATGGTATGCTCTTGTGATTTTTTTGGAAGAATTTGAATACCCTAATACCCCTTTCTTTTTTTTTTTTTTTTTGAGACTGAGTCTCATTCTCACCCAGGCTGGAGTGCAATGTCATGATCTCGGCTCACTATAACCTCCGCCTCCTGGGTTCAAGCAATTCTTCTGCCTCAGCCTCGTGAGTAGCTGGGATTACAGGCATGTGCCACCACACATGGCTAATTTTTGTATTTTTAGTAGAGATGGGATTTCACCACTTTGTTCAGGCTGATCTCAAACTCCTAACCTCATGATCCACCCACCGCAGCCTCCCAAAGTGCTAGGATTACAGGCATGAGCCACTGTGCCTTGCCAGAATACTCCTTTTTATTGCTCCAGTGACAGCCACAAGGCTTATTCATATCCTAGTTCTAATAAGACAAAATTGTTTTGTACTGAGGCACATTGTTTCTAGAATGAAATAAAGAAAGACAGATTACAGCCTGCAAAATAACAGGAACCAGATAGAAATATGATCATTAGAAGCCCTTAAAATACTGTTGGGTTGTGGTAAATATTTCTGGAAACCAATTTGGTAAATGCATAAACATCCAAGAATAGAAAGTGATTAAAGAAATCATCAGTAGGAGAAAATACAACTATTGAAAATTATGACTATGCCAACCATTCGTTCATTCTATAAGAATTAATAACTGTTCGGATGCGGTGGCTCACATCTGTAATCCCAGCACTTTGGGAGGCTGAGGCAGACGGATCATCTGAGGTCAGGAGTTCGAGACCAGCCTGGCCAACATGGTGAAACCCCGTTTCTACTAAAAGTGCAAAAGTTAGCCAGGCATGGTGGCAGGTGCCTGTATCCCAGCTACTCAGGAGGCTGAGGCAAGAGAATTGCTTGAACCTGGGAGGCAGAGGTTGCAATGAGCCGAGATCGCACCGCTGCACTCTAGCTTGGGTGACAAGAGTGAAACTCTGTCTCAAAAAAAAAAAAAAAAGAAGGAGGAGGAGGAGGAAGGAAGAAGGAAGAAGGAAGCAGCAGCAGCAGCAGCAGCAGCAAAACCCTTAGTTAGTTTGGGGGAGACAGAGCAAAGCTTTCCTAGATGAAGCCACTTGGGAACTGAGATGTGAAGGGCTCAGGCAGATGAGGTGGGGCTTTTCAAACAGAGGGAGTAGCAAGTGCTCTTCAGAATCTAGTAAATTTCTGCCAGGAGGAGTGGCTCACGCCTGTAATCCCAGCACTTTCGGACTGGCAGATCACTTCAGATCAGGAGTTTGAGAACAGCCTGGCCAAAATGATGAAACCCCTTCTCTACAAAAAAATACGAAAATTATCTGGGCGTGGTGGTGGGTGCCTGTAATCTGAACTACTGGGGAGGCTGAGGCAGCAGAATCACTTGAGCCAGGAAGTGGAGGTTGCAGTGAGCTGAGATTGAGCCACTGCACTCCAGCCTGGGTGACAGAGTGAGACTCTGTCTCAAAAAAAAAAAAAAAAAAATGTAGTAAATTCTACATGAAAACATGGTGACATGTACTAATAAAAATCACAAGTTATTTTGGAAAATTATTCATGAACTGTCTGTATTAATTACACTCATTAAGTTTAACTGGTGTTACATTATCAACATCAGGTCAATGTAATGTTTATTATATTTCCATAGACAGTAAGTGGTTTATTAAAATCTATTCCTTGTAGAAAAGAACTGTAGACAACTCTATGCATTTGCATGCTCATGAATATGAAAGAAAGGGAAGTGAATTTTAATAACATGAATAATTCCTCTTCCAACATTTCATGCATGTTGAGTCTGGGTGATTGCCAAAATAATTGAGACACATTGAGTTACTTGATGTTTAATGTTTCTTTTGCAATCTAATTTCTTGTTTTAAAATGTTAGTCAGAAAAAAAGAAGTCACTAAGTAGTAAAGGAAGTGGAAAGCCTATTAACTCAGAAGGAATGTTGGGAAAACTCACTGTGCCAGGGAAAATAGAATATATCATCTGTATCTGTTGTTTTAAAGCAATTTCGAAGGATGTGGGGCAGATATTTGAAACTTGTAATGTCACCTATTGCTAGGACCTTATCAGGTTTAGAATTCTGGAGCTGGTCTGGACAATGACTGTGAAGAACTTTTAACTGAGGTAATCTTGACTGCCAAGCATGGGTTACGATCGTACCCTAGAGCAGCATGAATCTTTCCGTTGGCATTAAATGCGTTAGCTTGAATGGCCACTGGGCTTAGCAAAGAACTGAATACAAGCTGTATCACCTCCCTTAAAACGTATCTTTTATCGCTTATCTTCTTTTTTTTATTTCTACTTTATTTTTAGTCTCATGAGATCTGATTTTATTACTTATCTTACCTTGTGAAAAAAAAAATTCCAGGAAATAAATTTTCAGTAAAACTGAGCTAGCTCTCTTGGCAGCCTCACTGGCTTTCCTACCCATATCATGCAACTGTGCATGAGACTGCTGCCAAGAAAAGGGGAGGGAAAAAAAAAAAAAAAGAAACAGAGGAAATTACAAACTACAAAAGCTGAAAAGCATTGTTACCCGCTTTTAGAAATGGTTATTTCTGGGCGCAATGGCTACAGTGAGCAATGGTCAACACTGCACTCTGGCCTGGGTGCCAGAGTGAGACCCCTATCTCAAAAAAATAAAAAAATAATAAAAAGAAATGGCTATTTCTGTTACATTTCATTATTTCCCCCCAGCAACTTGTTGGTTACTAAATGAGCGTGACTTCTAAATAAAACCAGAGTGTTTATTCAATCCCATCTGGAAACGCTGAGAAGGAACTGCCGAGGCTGGTGAAATCAGGGCTTTACCAGGACAAAGAAGTCGTCATCTCTCAGTGACTCATGTAAGATGCATTTTAAAATTGTTGCATGTGAGACACTTCCAATGATTGCCCTGACAAGGCACCCCAAAATTTGGCATGGTTCTTTCAGAAAGGACAAGGTCAGTTTGCAGATGAGCTCATTTCTTCATCAGCAATATCAGCTGGTACACTCTGAGAACCTCCTTCTTAAGATGCAGAAAACTTACGTAAGTGGAAATGTTCTAGGATAGGGTTGTGGAGGGTGTGTGTGCGCGCGCGCGCGTGTGTGTGTGTGTGTGTGTGTGTGTGTGTGTTGGAGTTTTTTTTTTTTTTTCCAGATAGGGTCTTGCCCTGTCACCCAGGCTGGAGTGCATTGGTGGAATCACAGCTCACTGCAGCCTTGACTTTCTGGGCTCAGATGATCCTCCCACCTCAGCCTCCTCCTGAGTAGTTGGGACTACAGGTGTGGGCCACCAGGCCCAGCTAACTTTATATTGTATTTTTTGTAGTGATGGGATTTCACCATGTATTTCAGGCTGGTCTCAAACTCCTGGGCTCAAGCAATCTGCTGGCCTCAGCCTCCCAAAGTGCTGGGATTATAGGCGTGAGGTACTGCACCTGGCCTAGGATAAGGTTTTAACATGCCCCCATTTGGTGGGTTTCATGCAAGGTGGGTTTTCTTTCTCTTTCTTTCTTTTTTTTTGAGATGGAGTCTTGCTCTGTCACCAGGCTGGAGTGCAGTGGTGAGATCTCAGCTCACTGCAACCTCCACCTCCTGGGTTCAAGCAGTTCTCCTCCCTCACCCTCCCGAGTAGCTGGGATTACAGGTGCCTGCCACCACGTCCAGCTAATTTTTGTATTTTTAGTAGAGACAGGGTTTCACCTTCTTAGCCAGGCTTGTCTCAAACTCCAGACCTTGTGATCCACCTGCCTCGGGTTCCCAAAGTGCTGGGATTACAGGCGTGAGCCACCATGCCTGGCCCAAGATGGGTTTTCAAAGGATTTGTCTCATTAAAGATGAAACTCTACCTTCTTGCAAGTCTTTTTTCAAATGCAACTTTTCAAGAAGCCTACCCTGACCATGTTATTTAAAATTGTGACTCATCCTCCCACTCCCATCTCTTAATCCTGCTTGATATTTATTATTTTTTAATGTATAAATCTTTTTTTCTTTTTAAACAGAGTCTTGCTCTGTCACCAGGCACCAGGCTGGAGTGCAGTGGCACAATCTCGGCTCACTGCAACCTCCGCCTCCTGGGTTCAAGCAATTCTCCTGCCTCAGCCTCCCGAGTAGCTGGGACTACAGGCGTGCACCACCATGCCCAGCTAATTTTTGCATTTTAGTAGAGACGGGGTTTCACCATGTTGGCCAAGATGGTCTCGATCTCTTGACCTCATGATCCACCCGCCTCGGACTTCCGAAGCTGGGATTACAGGCATGAGCCACCGCGCCTGGCCCTAATGTACAAATCTTAAGCATACAGGTCAATGAATTCTTGCATATGCACCTACTCATACAATTACCATTCAGATTAAAAAATAGAAAGTTTACAGCACTCCAAAAAACAGCTTCTTCAGAGGCCTTCTCCCAGTCCAGTCTGTTGTATTTTTTTCAAAGCACTGTCACCTTTTAAGGTACTTGATTGGCTCATTGGTATACCCAAGCAACTAGAAAAGTGCCTGACACATAGTAGGTACTCAATAAATACTTGTTGAATGAAATAATATTATTTTATTTTGAGACAGAGTCTCACTCTGTTGCCCAGGCTGGAGTGCAGTGGCACAATCTCAGCTTACTGCTTGCCACCTCAGTCTACCAGGTTGAATCACTTCTCCTGCCTCAGCCACCTTAGTACCTGGGACCACAGGTGCCCATCACCAAACTTGGTTAATTTTTGTATTTTTAGTATAGGCAGTGGCTCATGCCTGTAATCCCGCTTTGGGAGGCTGAGGTAGGTGGACCGCTTGAGCTGGGGAGTTTGAGATCAGCCTGGGCAACATAGTGAAACCCTGTCTCTATAAATAAATAAATGCAGACATCAGAGTGGTATTGTGGATTGGATGCAGGTATGGATCTAAGTACAGGTATGGATTGGATGCATTCTTGTGTGGTCTCTTCTATGTAATATTTTCTTGGACAGGTTGAGCACTTGGTAGTGGCTCTGCAAGAAGGGGATACCCCCTTTTATCTGGAACCCTCTTTTGATTCCTAGGTTTGCTAGCATTTATCAGGATAGGGGCAGAGTCTTCCTAAATAGCTTCCCTCCTTTGGACTCTGCTATTCCTCACATGCCATAACCCAGTCTTGAGAACCTGGTCACCGTCCATCACTCCCCTCTCCCAGTCAGTTGCATGTTGTGGCCGCTTTGTGCCCTGGCTATCTCTCTTCTGTGGTGTCCCTTTTTACTTCCTCTGGCAACCCCTCCAGGCCCACTGTTCATCGCTGTCCTGGCCTCCCAGGTGATACTCTCATCTTCAGTCTTATCCTTTAGGGACTGTCTCCCTATTATTTTCCCTAAAACATGACCTTGATCACGTTCATGCTCTGATCCTAAATCTTCAATGCTTTGCAGGTGCTACCAAAAACAAGTCTAAATGTCTTAGCCTTCCGGGCCGCATTTCCTTCCCAGCCTTGGGGCTTACCACTGCACTGCCAGCAGAGTGGTACCCAGCGTCACCAACAGGCTCCATGTTCTCCTGCGTCCCTACCTTTGTTCTGTCGTTAGCTTCAGAAAATGAGTGCTGGAAGAGACCATCAGGTCCAATCTCATTTTACAAATGAGGAAACTGAGGCACGGACAGATTTGAGTGACTGACCAGCACCCAGTCAGAGATCAAGTTTGACTCATGAAAAGGAAGCCCAGAGCAGACTTGGGGTTGGTATCAGACAAGATCCAGCCAGTTGGCCACCCGTTGAACCCTCTGATCCCTAAAGTTGTGAATTTTTGAGTCCCATCAGGCATGGCCTCCTGTCGGAAGCCTCTGTGATGACCCAGTTGGGAGTCTGGCCGTGAGCCTCTGGGTGACTGGGAATCTGTCTAGGAGTCCTGGCTCCCCTAGCATTTTAAGCAAACTCTAATCTTTGCCTTTCCTCTATTCTTATCCCAAAGACTCGGTCCCTAGTAGAGGAGCGGTAAAAGTCTACCCAAAGAGGGTAATGTCTGTACTGCCGGGGAGGCGCGATTCACCCGCTCAGACAGCAGCCAGCAACTAGGCGCTGAGTCCAAAATTTCCACCTACACCGCGTAGTTCACGTGCGGCACCTTAACTCCTTTTGACGCCAAACCCAAAAAACTTGAGAGCGTTTGGACTCGGCAGAAAGCCTGCTGGCAGCAATTACAGGACACGTTTCTCGAAGTCTTGAGCCGCAGTCTCTTTCTTCACCCTCCGCGCGGCGAACCTTGACGCGCATTCGGTGACCGGTCACCAAACGTGACTTGGCATCGAGGACACAGCTCCCCTTACCGAGGGAGCTCAGGTCCCGGGCGCGCCGCGGCCTCGCCAGCTTTCTGGGCTGGCGCAGTCCTCGTCCCGGGGCGACGGCCAAGTCAGCAAGGGCGGCGGGAAAGTGACGCTGGGCTGGAGAGGCGGTGTGGCGAGTGCTGCCCCGGGGGAGCCGAGAGCAGCCGCAGCAGCCGGGTCTCAGGCTGGGTGAGGCAAGGGGGGGTCGCAGACTGGGCTTGGAAGACTGCCAGGGGTGCCCACCTGACTCCAGGACGCACGGAGGGCGTGGGACAGGGCCTGGATCTGGGCCCGCCCCGGGGCTTGCCGTCCAGCCCCTCTCCGCCCTGGGGAGGGAAGAAGGGAGGGGAGAAGGCCAGGCCCGCCCCCAGCCTCAGCCCCGCCAAGGCTCTGCGGCCGCGGCTGCTGGAGGGAGACGAGAGCACCTCCCGGAGCGGAGAAACCAGTTTGGCCGGTCCCGCGGTGCGGAGGGAGAAGGGCGGCTGCAGAGGAAGGGTGCACGGACGCGGGGCGGGGGAAGGCGGAGGAGCCACTGGCGAGCCGCGAGAGCAGGAGGTGCCGCGGCCAACTGGACACGCTTCCCGGGGCCCCCGGCCAGCCCCCGTGCGCCATGCAGCGCTAGCGCAGCGGCCGGGGCTGGGGCTGGGCGGGTGGTGGCAGCGGCCAGGTGCGCAGCGAGCGTTTGGAGCGGCGCGCATCCAGCGGATGCCCCAGCCGGGGCCCAGCAAGCGCCAGGTAAGCAGAGGCGCGGCATCGGGGGCTCCGGACCTCCCCAAGCCGGCTGGCCAGGCAGGGTCCTGCAGGTCCCCTGGCCGCTCCCGCCGCTCTTTGGAGATCCAAGATGCGGTGGCAGGAGCTGTCCGCGCCCTCCGGCTCCCGAGCCCGCACAGGTGGCATTGGGGGGAGGTGCTAGAAGCCCCTCGTGGCCTCGGGGTCGGTGACGCAAGGCCAGCTGGGCAGGCAGCGCTGCGGAGAGGTCCGTGGAGTTTTCACCTGCCTGGAGGAGGAAACTTCGGGGAGTGTTTGGGTTCTTCGATCGGTAGCTACACACTGTCCGGGTGATAAGCCAGGCAGGGCTTGCGGCTCCTTGGGGGATGCCGCTGGCTTCTGTGCGGTGGCCACCACCCCTCTGGGAGTCCCCAGTGACCGGGTTCTGCTGGGGCGCTCTTTGGGAGCAGATGCCAAGGTGTCCGAACAGGACTTGGGGACCAAATGTATCTGACCGCGGCCCACCTGCCGGGAGGGATGGAGGGGTGTGATGGATCTCCTCCCCAGCTCCTGCTGCACGGCTGGGTACGCCCCAGACGTCTTCCGAGCGCTTTATTGTGGGATGGGAGGGGAGGTGATGGGGAAGAGAGACACTGTTTTTCCGGAGACTCAGCGTCCGCCAGCCCCGCTGAGCTGGCTGCAGGCATCCCCTTCCCTCGCCAGTTTGATGCCCGGCGCTGTCACCTCGCTGTGCGCACGCGGAGGGACAACTTGTTAGGGGGCTCGGGGAGATGTTTCAGGGCATGGCCCAGTGCTTTAACACCCCCCACCCCCACTTCTCCTACTTCCTCCTTCTCCCCAAAGTAGAAGAAAAGTCCTGAAGTGTCCGCCCAATTTTTACGAGGGAGGCGTGTGCCTGCAGTCCCTGCCGCGGGGTGGAGTGGAGGGAGGCTCGGAGCGCAGATCGGTGGCAGCTGTATGGGAGAGACTGGGGTGCAGTAACAATGCAAAACGGGGAGGGGGGTTGACACGCAAAAGAGGGACTTGGGCCGCGTTTCTGCCCAGTGAGTCCCGGCTCAACCTTACCCGACCCGCTTGGCCTGCACGCGCGGCCCGTGAGTGGCTGCAAGCCTTTCCTGGGTAGCTCTGGACGCCACCGAGTTCCTCTCCGGGAAACTGGCCTGCCTATTGGCGGGAGAAAAGATTAGCTCCCATCTTCCTGGTTGCATTGCCTTCAAAATTCTACCCGTACCCATGGGAAATTAAACAAGAAAACACTAGTAGGGTGTTTGGCGAACACCCGGCACACAGTAGGTTATCGAGGAAGGTTAACTGCTTTCAGGAACAAGAGCTAAGAAAACGACGCGTGATAAAGCCTCCAGGGATAGTGAATACGAGCCCATATAAATGGGGGACACAGCAGCAGATGTGAAGTACAAGTCTAATTTTCATCGGCTAAGAAATACTTTTGTGTTAGGCCTAAGATGCCATTCATTAATTCTGGGTCTATTGTTGAAGGCTTTATTAAATCCTATTATGAATGGATAGACTGTGCACAAGATGATTAATGCTTATTAGTTGATTACTTTCTGGGGAGAAGTCAGCCTGTGTGCAATTAACTCCTCTGAATTCTCTTAATGATTTTCATTATGTAGTGGAGCTTCCCTTTCTATAATTTTGGGAAAGAGTATTAACCACTTTGTTCATTTGGCATTTTCCAGTGGCTGTATTTTAGTAACTTTTAGTGATTCTTTGGCTGGATTATTAAGGGCCGAACAAGACTCTGTGGTTAATACTGCCCAACACAGATGCCACTTGTGTGAGCTCAGCTCTGGCTCCTTTCAAGGTTTTTTCTGGGTTTTACGGAACATACACACCTGTGTGCACTTGTTATTACATCTTAGTGATAGAGCTGGGAGAGCTTTTGTTTTGTTTGTTTAATAGAGGTTTTAAAATAATGATTTGGTAAAGCAAATGGCTTAGCAAAAAGGAGACTTCAATAGTAAGGCGAGTTCAGAATTGATTCCGTGTTTAATCTGGTTTTCAGTCTAGGGGATCTTAGCTCTAATGGAATCACTACCAGATCTGGCTGTAGAATGTTTCTTTCCTTTCCTTCTGTCCATTCCTCTTTCTTCTTTCTTTCCCTTCATTTTGAAGCAAGGAGTAGTGGAAAACATATGGATTTAGATGCCCACAGATTTCAGTTCTTTTACTTGCTAATTGTATAAGCTTAAATGAATTCTTAAATTTTCTGAACCTCCGTTTGCTCTTCTGTTGAGGGGGGAAGATATTATCAATCTCTTTGGATTGTTGAAAGAATTAAACTAGAGAACATATGAATGTTCTTTATACGTAGTCGGTGTTTGAATGTTGGTTTCTTTCTTTATTAGACTGATATCTAAAAATACTATTATTGCAGGTATCTGCTGTATTTTTAACATTTTATTGCCTTACTAATTAGCAACAGTCACAGAATGCAGGTAATTCTTGTAACTCCAGAGAGATTTTTACCAGTTACCTTTGCTCTTGAATGTCACTCACTGAAAAAGAAGCCGATGCACTCATGAATGCAGGGGAACTTGCTTTTTAGGTACCAGAACATGTTGGTTTTTTAAATTTATAAATAAAATAAATAGAAATAGGGCCTTGCCATGTTGCCTATGCTGATCTTAAACTCCTTGCCTCAAGCAGTCCTCCTGCCTTGGTCTCCCAAAGTGCTGGGATTACAGGTGTGAGCCACAGCACCCAGACAATTACTTGTTTTTTAAGCAAATGAGGCCAGGCGCAATGGCTCATGCCTATAATCCCAGCACTTTGGGAGTCCAAGGAAGGTGGATTTCTTGAGGCCAGAAGTTTGAGACCAGCCTGGCGAACATGGTGAAACCCTGTTTCTACTAAAAATACAAAAATTAGCTGGGCATGATGTACATGCCTGTGATCCCAGCTGCTCAGGAGACTGAGACATGAGAATAGCTTGAACTAGTGATGTGGAGGTTGCACTGAGATCATGCCACTGTACTCTAGCCTGGGCCACAGAGCAAGGCTCTGTCTCAAAAGAAAAAAAAAAAAAGAGAAAATGAGAAACAAGGCTAATATATATATATATATATATATATATATACACACGCACACACACACGTATGTATACATGCACGTATCTATATACATACATGTGCATACATATGCTTTCTAGAATCTTCCTCCACAATGCCAGGTCTTCAGTGACAGAGGACCTCAAAAAGATCTTAGATTATGTATAACTTTTAGCTGGGTACAGGGATGGGGATTCAAGAGTAAGTTGGTTAACAAAATGAAAAAGATAACCTATCTTCTTTTTATGTTATTAACACTCTTCTGGCAGCAAATTAATTTTTACTTAATAAGTAACAAAAAGCCTACAGGCATGAATACAATTAATCTAATTGAATGTCAACAGACCTGAAAACTTAGACACCACAAAGAAAAACTTTCCAGGAGACTAGACTAGAAACAATCATAGAAACAAATTATCAAAATAAGTCCTTAAGCAACTTAAAAGGTATCTCTTTTTAGAGAGATTGAGACATAAATTGTTCTGGGGCCAGGCACAGTAGCTCACTAAACCTGTCTCTACTAAAAATACAAAAATTAGCTGGGTGTGGTGGCACATGCCTGTAATCCCAGCTACTCAAGAGGCTGAGGCAGGAGAATTGCTTGAACTTGGGAGGCAGAGGTTGCAGTGAGCCGAGATCGTGCCATTGCATTCCAGCCTGGGTGACAGAGTAAGACTCTGTCTCAAAAACAACAACAACAACAAAAAATACCTTTTTGTCATCTGCATCTTTAAGATCATATTAATACCTTCCTTGATACTTATAAATGCATTGCATCTTTAAATAGTCACCCAACCTTTCTACAATGGGAAATATGTTTCATAACTGGTCCCTGCAAGCAGTCCAGAGGCAGCAGTGAAATAGAGGTTGCCAGCCTTGGAGTCCTTTGACCTGGGTTGGAATGCAGGCCTCACAGCTTCCTAGGTGCATAACCTAGGGCAAGTTATTTTGCCTCTTTAGGCTTCAGTTTCCTCATCTGTAAATGGGATAATAACAGTACTTCCTGACAAGGCTGTGTGATGAGTTCCAAACGAGATAGTTTAGGTAGACGGCTTAGCACACAGCTCAGTAAAAGACAGTCATTAAAATGTTGTTGCTATGGCTTTGTAAATGTCACTTACCCAGACATTGCATTTCTCCTGGGCTGTGAAGGAAACAGGAATCATTCCTCAAGTTAGTATTTATTTAGCAAACATCAGTGCCCATTTGCACCAGGCACTGGAAAGGCAGAGTTCCCTAGAGCTGGGTGAGGTTCTGAATCTCCGATCTACACTTTTTCTAAAGCCTGGTGGCTCAGAGGACCAGAGTGCTTGTTTGCCTCTTAACCTTGCAGGGGACTTGTGAGGGGCCTGGTTGTTGTCTCACCTGGGTACTACCCCCTCCTACGCGGCAGAAGCCCATGGAACGATCCTGAGCCCCTTTACCCCTCATTTCAGTTGGTCTCTTCTCTCCTTTATCCTCCATGCTCCTGTTTTTCTATTTTTAATTTTTGTTTATTTATTTTAGACAAGGTCTTGCTCTGTTGCCCAGGCTGGAGAGCAGACAGGCACGACCATGGCTCACTGCAGCCTTGACCTCTTGGGCTCAGGTGATTCTCCCACTTCAGGCTCTCAAGTCGCTGGGACTATAAGTGCATGCCACAGTGCCCAGCTAATTTTTTTTTTTTTTCATTTTTTTTTTTTTTTTAGAGACAGGGTCTCACCATGTTGCCCTGGCTTCTCTTGAACTCTTAGGCTTAAGCAGTTTTTCCACCTGGGCCTCCCAATATGCTGGGATTACAGGTGTGAAGCACCATGCCTGACCCACATGCCTGTTTTGTTTTAATTACTATTCTGTTTAAAACTCAACAGTTTCTGAACTCTGTGTCTTCTTGAAAGGCTCATTGCTCTGTGTGGTTTTCTTAGTGTGGATCCTGAGTAGGCATTGCTAATGACAGAGAACCTTGGTATAGCTCCTTTCATTCATTCATCTTTAGACTATGCTGGGGAATTACCTCTCTGCTTCATGGAAGCCTGTGGGGTTCACAGAGAGGCTGAGCTGGGTTTCTTCTTTGGTGAGAAAGCAGACCAGAGGCTGGGTGCGGTGGCTTATGCCTATAATCCCAGCACTTTGGGAGGCTGACACTGGTGAATCATGAGGTCAGGAGTTTGAGACCAGCCTGGCCAACATAGTGAAGCCTCATCTCTACTAAAAAATACAGAAATTAGCCAGTTGTGTTGGACGCCTGTAGTCCCAGCTACTCGGGAGGCTGAGGCAGGAGAATCACTTGAGCCTGGAAGGCAGAGGGTGCAGTAAGCCAAGACCACTCCATTGTACTCAAGCCTGGGTAACAGAGTGAGACTCCATCTCAAAAAAGAGAAAGCAGATCCAGTGTTTGCTCTGTTCCTGCTTGGGACCTTGTCCCTCTTTGCATGGAGGGATTATTCCCTTATAACTTCTAGTTCTGAAGATCTGTGTTCTTTATCAGTCTCTCAATCTAGTATATTTGAATTTATTAGGTGACAAATGGGCCTGGAAGCTGTGGTGGGGGTGGGGTGGGAAGCCAGCTCTCAGTCTGACATTGACACCTGAAGGAGAGGGTCACCTGTGTTCTGGGCAGCTTTTCAGTGGCGAAGGCCACCATCCCCCCAGCGTGATTGAGAAGCCTGGCACTTCTGCGTTGAGTACTGTGGAGCCTGACCTTTGGCTAGTAGCTTGGTCTTTATTGACAGGGCTGTCGTTTATAGCTTTGTTACTTTGCTGCTGAGTGGCTTTTGTTCCACCAGAGTTGCATTTTGTTTGATTTAGTGCAGGTGGTATTTGAAAAGTTTTCTAACCTTTACTGAAAGCGAGTTGCACTAGAAAATCCTTTTTGGAAACCCTCGGGCACCAAATGCTATCCTTCACTTAGATTGGATGCACTTATTTTATAGAGTGTGGTGTGATTTGTGTACAAATCCTTATTTTCTCTTCCTGGAACTTAGTAAATTACTGAGATGATCCTGTGAGATTTCTGTACATGATCTGTAGATCCAGAAGGAACACTTAACGTTTTCTATAAGAACATAGGTAACCCTTTGACTTGGGTGGTTTAAATATTCACTCACTTAGGGAAATGGATAGGTTTTGTATATTTTGTGCTGGAAAACAATGACCCTATCTTTATATTGAAAAATAGTGTGAGTCCTCTAAGTCAGGCACTAGCAGCTGCTGTCTCAACCTCCACATTTTTTTTTTTTTAATTTTGAGTTAGGGTCTCGAGATATTACCCAGGCTGGTCTCGAACTCCTGAGCTCAAGTGATTCTCCCGCCTTAGTCTCCTGAATAGTTGGGAATACAGGCATGTACCACTACCCAGCAACCTTCAGAACTTTTGATACAGTAAGGACTCTAAGTGTGTGAAGTTCATGAGACTACAGAGATTGTAAGAATTAAAAGAAAATCTGTGCTCTGATTTTGGTACCAGTACAACTTTGAGAGGAGGAGAGGTTCCTCATGATCTTGTCTTGATCAAGATCTAGTAAAGAAGCTTATTTCATGAGACTTTTAAAATTATTATTATTATAATTATTTTGAGATGGAGTCTCACTCTGTCACCCAGGCTGGAATACAGTGCACAATCTCGGCTCTCTGCAACCTCTGCCTCCTGGGTTCAAGTGATTCTTCTGTCTTAGCCTTCTGAGTAGCTGGAATTACAGGGATGGCCACCAGGCCTGGCTAATTTTTGTATTTTTAGTAGAGACGGGGTTTCACCATGTTGGCCAGGCTAGTCTTGAACTTCTGACCTCAGCCACCCACCTCAGCCTCCCAAAATGTTGGGATTACAGGCATGAGCCACTGTGCCTGGCCTTTAAAAAGAAAAAAAGTAAAATACACCTAACATAAAATTTACCATTTTGATCTTTTTTAAGTGTACAATTCAGTGGCATTAACTACATTCATGTTGTACAACCATCACTATGACCCACCTTCAGAACTTTACATCATCTCAAATAGAAACTGTGCCCATGGGCTGGGTGCAGTGGCTCACTTTTGGTAATCCCAGCACTTTGGGAGGCTGAGGCAGGTGGATCGCCTGAGGTCAGGAGTTCGAGACCAGCCTGGCCAACATAGTGAAACCCCGTCTCTACTAAAAATACAAAAAATTAGCTGGGTGTGGTGGAGGGCACCTGTAATCCCAGCTACTCGGGAGCCTGAGGCAGGAGAATCGCCAGAACCCGGGAGGCAGAGGTTGCAGTGAGCCAAGATCACACCATTGCACTCCAGCCTGGGTGACAAGAGCAAAACTCCATCTCAAAAAAACAAAAAGAGAAAAAGAAACTGTGCCCATGAAAGAGTAACTACCCCTTTCTTCCTATTTCCTGATCCCCATAACCTCTATTCTGCTTTCTCCATGAATCTGACTATTCTAAGGTACCTCACGTTAAGTGGAATCACACAATATTTGCCCTTTTATGACTAGCTTAATTCACTAATGTAATGTCCGTAAGGTTCATTCACATTGTAGCATGAGTCAGAATTTCCTTCCTTTTTAAGGCTGAATAATATTCCATTGTATGCACATACAACATTTTGTTTACCCATTCATCTGTGACAGATATTTGGGTAATTTTCACCTCTGGCTATTGTGATTTTTTTCAATTAAAAAATATTTTCTTAAGACAAGATCTTCCTCTGTTGCCCAGGCTGGAGTGCAGTGTTGTGATCATAGCTCACTGCAGCTTTGAACTCCTGGGCTCAAGCCATCCTCCTTCCTCAGCCTCCCAAGTTCCTGGGACTACAGTCATTCATCACTACACCCAGCTAATTACAAAAAAATGTTGTGTGTGTGTGTGTGTGTGTGTGTGTGTGTGTGTGTGCGTGTAGAGATGTGGGGTCTCAATATGTTTTTGCCCAGGCTGACCTCAAATTCCAGAGCTCGAGCGATCCTCCTGCCTTGGCCTCCTAGTGTTGAGATTACAGGTGTGAGTCACCGTGCCTGGCCCACCCTCTGGCTGTGTGACTAATGCTGCCATGGCATATTACAGATATTCAGTTTGGTAAAATGTATCCTTCATAAATAAGATGGGCAGGACCAAGTGTTCTAGTATTTAATACCATGCTTTCCTCCAGAGTAGCATGGAAATAAGAATGCAGGGAATGTGGGAGGAGCGTTGTGTTAAAGACACCTGAAGGCAGCACATGCTTCTCCTTTTCACCTGCAGCTGCTCTCACTGAGCTGGTGGTCATATGCCATTTTTCTTTTTTTTTAAGACAGAGTTTTGCTGTCGCCCAGACTGGAGTGCAGTGGTACAATCTCAACTCACTGCAACCTCCTCGCCTGCGAGGTTCAAGTGATTGTCCTGCCTCAGCCTCCCAAGTGGCTGGGATTACAGGCACACGCCACCATGCCCATCATTTGCCATTCTGTCATTCAGCTGGCCTGTGCTATGGGTGACACTTTGCTCTGTGTCAGGGTTTTTTTTTTTTTTTTTTTTTTTTTTGTTTGTTTTTTTTATGTCAGGTTGTTTTCCCCCTTAGGGTAGAATCCATGGCAAGGCAAAAGGTCAGTTAGAGACTGTAGCATGGGAGAGTTATCAAAGATTCCACCTCTATAATCATGTGCTTATGGGTGTCCTGGTATAAAAGCCAGAAGGCTTTATGTAATAATTAGATGTCAATCTGTTAAAGACAACTTAATCTGTAGTTTCTAGAGAACAGTACTCCCATATGAGTTTATACTCACACTGTGCCCTGAAAGTTAGCTAAATAAGGATTTGCATGTTTAAAAAGCAAGTTTTTAAAGTAAAACAAAACACACACACACACACACACACACACACACACACACACAAACTCATCAAAGCTTGAAACCAAACAAAAATACTACTATCCCTGGGTGTCCACCCACTTTCCTATTTCATGTCAACTATAGCCACAAAGAGAATATTGGGGTTAACATGGTGAATTTCTCGGCAGTCTGATACTTTATTTGTCTAGCTCAACTGCATTAAGAGCATCTAGGATTTTGTCATCAGTCTTAGGCTTTCTCCCCTTGTGCAGAACAACGTGAAAATTCTTAAAAGTCCATTTGAGAACCTTAGGCTGTGAATGGTGACGGACGTAGCAGCTAACATGCCCTGACTCTTTAAGGTCACTGCGACCCAGAGAATGGGAGGGCAAGGGTGCAAGTTGCCATTGTAAATAGAGTGGCCAATGGGACCTCCTTGAGAAGGTCATATTTCAGCAAAGACCCAGGAGGGAGAGGGTGGTCCAGGATGCTGTGGGGAAAGAGTGTCCCAGGCAGAGGGGACAGGTAACTCACTGCAGAGGCCCTAGGTTAAGAGCGCTTGGCTTATCTGGCTATTCCTCCAATGAGTGAGTGGGGAAGGGAAGGAGAATGAGGTAAAGGCAGAGAGGAAGGGGAGCCAGGTTGTGCTGGGCTTGCCAGGCTGTGTATGGACTTTGGCTTTGATTCCTTGGAAGATGGCAGCTCAGGGCAGGGTGTTGCTCCTTGGAGTGGTGGGATCTGTGTGAAGACAGGCCAGGCAGAGGGCTCCCAATCAAAGAGTCAAGCAGGAGGCTGAGCCAGCCAAGTGAGGGTGGGGGCTTTTGCCAGGCTGGTAGCTTCCACCAGGATGGTAGCTGTGGGGCCAAGATGTCACATTCTTGAGAAAGACAGAGGAGAAAGGACACAGAGAGAACAGGATCGAATACAGGCATACATGCAACTTTTATTTTGGCGGATCGGAATGCCAACAGGACTTCCGGACAGATTGGATATGGGGTGTGAGAGAGAGAGGAGCCAAAGATAACTTTCTCGGCAGAACCTGGGTTGCAAAAGGAAATCTGAGTTTCAAAACGCTGGAAATTCACTGGGCTGTGTTCTGATCACTTGCAACTAGGTTATAAAGAGGCTCTTCAGAAACATACACATAAGGCTTTGGTTCAGAGAACTTTGTATTTACCATCAGCCTGCCTTCTTAGTTTGGGGGAAAGGGCATTGTTAGAAATGAGAGACGGTTCTCCAGAAGCAGAGGACTTCAATGACAGGAGGGTGGTTTGTAAGCCACAGGCTGTCCCGCCAGGGCTGCCGTTGCAGGTATGGCCACTCAAGCCCCTAGTCCCCCTCTCTACCTTGTTTGTACTTTGCCTAATTGGGAGATCAAGCTCTTTCCAGCTACTCCCCATCTCCATACACATCAATTTTTTTGTTTTAAACAACTATATTGAGATATAATTCATGTACCATACAACTCAGCCTTTTAAAATATACAATTCAGGCCGGGCACGGTGGCTTAAGCCCATAATCCCAGCAATATGGGAGGCCCAGGAGGGCAAATCACAAGGTCAGGAGTTTCAGACCAGCCTGGCCAATATGGTGAACCCCAGGCTCTACTAGAAATACAAAAATTAGCCAGGCCTAGCAGTGGGCGCCTGCTACTCAGGAGGCTGAGACATGACAATCGCTTGAACCCGAGAGGCAGAGGTTGAGGTGAGCTAAGATCGGGCCACTGTACTCCAGCATGAACAACAGACTGAAACTCTGCCTCAAAAACCAAAAAAAAAAAAAAAAAAAAAAAAAAAAAAAAAAAAAAAAAAAAAA